>NW_025048288.1:0-111720 GCF_018831695.1 Puntigrus tetrazona | reverse complement strand
TGCACTTTTTGCTTAGTTTTTGACTTCTTATGAGCAGAAATGCTGTTTTAGTGCTTCTGAGCAAAATGAACTCAAAACAAGTCTAGAAGTGCTTTAAACGTTGTTTCTCAGCGAGAGAAAGCTTTTTCATGCAGTTACAAAGCAGAAGTAGCCTTTTCAATGTGTTTCTAGTCTTTGGACACAGAAAGTCATTTTAGAGCTCAAAATGCACTTTTTTGCTTAGTTTTTGACTTCTTATGAGCAGAAATGCTGTTTTAGTGCTTCTGAGGAAATGAACTCAAAACAAGTCTAGAAGTGCTTTAAAACATTGTTTCTCAGCGAGAGAAAGCTTTTTCATGCAGTTACAAAGCAGAAATAGCCTTTTCAGTGTGTTTCAAGCTTTGGACACAGAAAGTCTTATTAGAGCTCAAAATGCACTTTTTGCTTAGTTTTTGACTTCTTATGAGCAGAAATGCTGTTTTAGTGCTTCTGAGCAAATGAACTCAAAACAAGTCTAGAAGTGCTTTTTAAACGTTGTTTCTCAGCGAGAGAAAGCTTTTTCATGCAGTTACAAAGCAGAAATAGCCGTTTCAGTGTGTTTCAAGCTTTGGACACAGAAAGTCTTATTAGAGCTCAAAATGCACTTTTTGCTTAGTTTTTGACTTCTTATGAGCAGAAATGCTGTTTTAGTGCTTCTGAGCAAATGAACTCAAAACAAGTCTAGAAGTGCTTTAAACGTTGTTTCTCAGCGAGAGAAAGCTTTTTCATGCAGTTACAAAGCAGAAATAGCCTTTTCAGTGTGTTTCAAGCTTTGGACACAGAAAGTCTTATTAGAGCTCAAAATGCACTTTTGCTTAGTTTTTGACTTCTTATGAGCAGAAATGCTGTTTTAGTGCTTCTGAGCAAATGAACTCAAAACAAGTCTAGAAGTGCTTTAAACGTTGTTTCTCAGCGAGAGAAAGCTTTTTCATGCAGTTACAAAGCAGAAATAGCCTTTTCAGTGTGTTTCAAGCTTTGGACACAGAAAGTCTTATTAGAGCTCAAAATGCACTTTTTGCTTAGTTTTTGACTTCTTATGAGCAGAAATGCTGTTTTAGTGCTTCTGAGCAAATGAACTCAAAACAAGTCTAGAAGTGCTTTAAACGTTGTTTTCAGCGAGAGAAAGCTTTTTCATGCAGTTACAAAGCAGAAATAGCCTTTTCAGTGTGTTTCAAGCTTTGGACACAGAAAGTCTTTTTAGAGCTCAAAATGCACTTTTTGCTTAGTTTTTGACTTCTTATGGGCAGAAATGCTGTTTTAGTGCTTCTGAGCAAATAAACTCAAAACAAGTCTAGAAGTGCTTTAAACGTTGTTTCTCAGCGAGAGAAAGCTTTTTTCATGCAGTTACAAAGCAGAAATAGCCTTTTCAGTGTGTTTCAAGCTTTGGACACAGAAAGTCTTATTAGAGCTCAAAATGCACTTTTTGCTTAGTTTTTGACTTCTTATGAGCAAAAATGCTGTTTTAGTGCTTCTGAGCAAATGAACTCAAAACAAGTCTAGAAGTGCTTTTAAACGTTGTTTCTCAGCGAGAGAAAGCTTTTTCATGCAGTTACAAAGCAGAAGTAGCCTTTTCAATGTGTTTCTAGTCTTAGTGCACAGAAAGTCTTATTAGAGCTCAAAATGCACTTTTGCTTAGTTTTTGACTTCTTATGAGCAGAAATGCTGTTTTAGTGCTTCTGAGCAAATGAACTCAAACAAGTCTAGAAGTGCTTTAAACGTTGTTTCTCAGCGAGAGAAAGCTTTTTCATGCAGTTACAAAGCAGAAATAGCCTTTTCAGTGTGTTTCAAGCTTTGGACACAGAAAGTCTTATTAGAGCTCAAAATGCACTTTTTGCTTAGTTTTTGACTTCTTATGAGCAGAAATGCTGTTTTAGTGCTTCTGAGCAAATGAACTCAAAACAAGTCTAGAAGTGCTTTAAACGTTGTTTCAGCGAGAGAAAGCTTTTTCATGCAGTTACAAAGCAGAAATAGCCTTTTCAGTGTGTTTCTAGCTTTGGACACAGAAAGTCTTATTAGAGCTCAAAATGCACTTTTGCTTAGTTTTTGACTTCTTATGAGCAGAAATGCTGTTTTAGTGCTTCTGAGCAAATGAACTCAAAACAAGTCTAGAAGTGCTTTAAACGTTGTTTCTCAGCGAGAGAAAGCTTTTTCATGCAGTTACAAAGCAGAAATAGCCTTTTCAGTGTGTTTCTAGCTTTGGACACAGAAAGTCTTATTAGAGCTCAAAATGCACTTTTTGCTTAGTTTTTGACTTCTTATGAGCAGAAATGCTGTTTTAGTGCTTCTGAGCAAATGAACTCAAAACAAGTCTAGAAGTGCTTTAAACGTTGTTTCTCAGCGAGAGAAAGCTTTTTCATGCAGTTACAAAGCAGAAATAGCCTTTTCAGTGTGTTTCTAGCTTTGGACACAGAAAGTCTTATTAGAGCTCAAAATGCACTTTTTGCTTAGTTTTTGACTTCTTATGAGCAGAAATGCTGTTTTAGTGCTTCTGAGCAAATGAACTCAAAACAAGTCTAGAAGTGCTTTAAACGTTGTTTCTCAGCGAGAGAAAGCTTTTTCATGCAGTTACAAAGCAGAAATAGCCTTTTCAGTGTGTTTCAAGCTTTGGACACAGAAAGTCTTATTAGAGCTCAAAATGCACTTTTTGCTTAGTTTTTGACTTCTTATGAGCAGAAATGCTGTTTTAGTGCTTCTGAGCAAATGAACTCAAAACAAGTCTAGAAGTGCTTTAAACGTTGTTTCTCAGCGAGAGAAAGCTTTTTCATGCAGTTACAAAGCAGAAATAGCCTTTTCAGTGTGTTTCAAGCTTTGACACAGAAAGTCTTATTAGAGCTCAAAATGCACTTTTTGCTTAGTTTTTGACTTCTTATGAGCAGAAATGCTGTTTTAGTGCTTCTGAGCAAATGAACTCAAAACAAGTCTAGAAGTGCTTTAAACGTTGTTTCTCAGCGAGAGAAAGCTTTTTCATGCAGTTACAAAGCAGAAATAGCCTTTTCAGTGTGTTTCAAGCTTTGGACACAGAAAGTCTTTTTAGAGCTCAAAATGCACTTTTTGCTTAGTTTTTGACTTCTTATGAGCAGAAATGCTGTTTTAGTGCTTCTGAGCAAATGAACTCAAAACAAGTCTAGAAGTGCTTTAAACGTTGTTTCTCAGCGAGAGAAAGCTTTTTCATGCAGTTACAAAGCAGAAATAGCCTTTTCAGTGTGTTTCAAGCTTTGGACACAGAAAGTCTTATTAGAGCTCAAAATGCACTTTTTGCTTAGTTTTTGACTTCTTATGAGCAGAAATGCTGTTTTAGTGCTTCTGAGCAAATGAACTCAAAACAAGTCTAGAAGTGCTTTAAACGTTGTTTCTCAGCGAGAGAAAGCTTTTTCATGCAGTTACAAAGCAGAAATAGCCTTTTCAGTGTGTTTCTAGCTTTGGACACAGAAAGTCTTATTAGAGCTCAAAATGCACTTTTGCTTAGTTTTTGACTTCTTATGAGCAGAAATGCTGTTTTAGTGCTTCTGAGCAAATGAACTCAAAACAAGTCTAGAAGTGTTTTTAAACGTTGTTTCTCAGCGAGAGAAAGCTTTTTCATGCAGTTACAAAGCAGAAATAGCCTTTTCAGTGTGTTTCTAGCTTTGGACACAGAAAGTCTTATTAGAGCTCAAAATGCACTTTTTGCTTAGATTTGACTTCTTATGAGCAGAAATGCTGTTTTAGTGCTTCTGAGCAAATGAACTCAAAACAAGTCTAGAAGTGCTTTAAACGTTGTTTCTCAGCGAGAGAAAGCTTTTTCATGCAGTTACAAAGCAGAAATAGCCTTTTCAGTGTGTTTCTAGCTTTGGACACAGAAAGTCTTATTAGAGCTCAAAATGCACTTTTTGCTTAGTTTTTGACTTCTTATGAGCAGAAATGCTGTTTTAGTGCTTCTGAGCAAATGAACTCAAAACAAGTCTAGAAGTGCTTTAAACGTTGTTTCTCAGCGAGAGAAAGCTTTTTCATGCAGTTACAAAGCAGAAATAGCCTTTTCAGTGTGTTTCAAGCTTTGGACACAGAAAGTCTTATTAGAGCTCAAAATGCACTTTTTGCTTAGTTTTTGACTTCTTATGAGCAGAAATGCTGTTTTAGTGCTTCTGAGCAAATGAACTCAAAACAAGTCTAGAAGTGCTTTAAACGTTGTTTCTCAGCGAGAGAAAGCTTTTTCATGCAGTTACAAAGCAGAAATAGCCTTTTCAGTGTGTTTCAAGCTTTGGACACAGAAAGTCTTATTAGAGCTCAAAATGCACTTTTTGCTTAGTTTTTGACTTCTTATGAGCAGAAATGCTGTTTTAGTGCTTCTGAGCAAATGAACTCAAAACAAGTCTAGAAGTGCTTTAAACGTTGTTTCTCAGCGAGAGAAAGCTTTTTCATGCAGTTACAAAGCAGAAATAGCCTTTTCAGTGTGTTTCAAGCTTTGGACACAGAAAGTCTTATTAGAGCTCAAAATGCACTTTTTGCTTAGTTTTTGACTTCTTATGAGCAGAAATGCTGTTTTAGTGCTTCTGAGCAAATGAACTCAAAACAAGTCTAGAAGTGCTTTAAACGTTGTTTCTCAGCGAGAGAAAGCTTTTTCATGCAGTTACAAAGCAGAAATAGCCTTTTCAGTGTGTTTCAAGCTTTGGACACAGAAAGTCTTATTAGAGCTCAAAATGCACTTTTGCTTAGTTTTTGACTTCTTATGAGCAGAAATGCTGTTTTAGTGCTTCTGAGCAAATGAACTCAAAACAAGTCTAGAAGTGCTTTAAACGTTGTTTCTCAGCGAGAGAAAGCTTTTTCATGCAGTTACAAAGCAGAAATAGCCTTTTCAGTGTGTTTCAAGCTTGGACACAGAAAGTCTTATTAGAGCTCAAAATGCACTTTTGCTTAGTTTTTGACTTCTTATGAGCAGAAATGCTGTTTTAGTGCTTCTGAGCAAATGAACTCAAAACAAGTCTAGAAGTGCTTTTAAACGTTGTTTCTCAGCGAGAGAAAGCTTTTTCATGCAGTTACAAAGCAGAAATAGCCTTTTCAGTGTGTTTCAAGCTTTGGACACAGAAAGTCTTATTAGAGCTCAAAATGCACTTTTTGCTTAGTTTTTGACTTCTTATGAGCAGAAATGCTGTTTTAGTGCTTCTGAGCAAATGAACTCAAAACAAGTCTAGAAGTGCTTTAAACGTTGTTTCTCAGCGAGAGAAAGCTTTTTCATGCAGTTACAAAGCAGAAATAGCCTTTTCAGTGTGTTTCTAGTCTTAGGCACAGAAAGTCTTATTAGAGCTCAAAATGCACTTTTGCTTAGTTTTTGACTTCTTATGAGCAGAAATGCTGTTTTAGTGCTTCTGAGCAAATGAACTCAAAACAAGTCTAGAAGTGCTTTAAACGTTGTTTCTCAGCGAGAGAAAGCTTTTTCATGCAGTTACAAAGCAGAAATAGCCTTTTCAGTGTGTTTCAAGCTTTGGACACAGAAAGTCTTATTAGAGCTCAAAATGCACTTTTTGCTTAGTTTTTGACTTCTTATGAGCAGAAATGCTGTTTTAGTGCTTCTGAGCAAATGAACTCAAAACAAGTCTAGAAGTGCTTTAAACGTTGTTTCTCAGCGAGAGAAAGCTTTTTCATGCAGTTACAAAGCAGAAATAGCCTTTTCAGTGTGTTTCAAGCTTTGGACACAGAAAGTCTTATTAGAGCTCAAAATGCACTTTTTGCTTAGTTTTTGACTTCTTATGAGCAGAAATGCTGTTTTAGTGCTTCTGAGCAAATGAACTCAAAACAAGTCTAGAAGTGCTTTAAACGTTGTTTCTCAGCGAGAGAAAGCTTTTTCATGCAGTTACAAAGCAGAAATAGCCTTTTCAGTGTGTTTCAAGCTTTGGACACAGAAAGTCTTATTAGAGCTCAAAATGCACTTTTTGCTTAGTTTTTGACTTCTTATGAGCAGAAATGCTGTTTTAGTGCTTCTGAGCAAATGAACTCAAAACAAGTCTAGAAGTGCTTTAAACGTTGTTTCTCAGCGAGAGAAAGCTTTTTCATGCAGTTACAAAGCAGAAATAGCCTTTTCAGTGTGTTTCAAGCTTTGGACACAGAAAGTCTTATTAGAGCTCAAAATGCACTTTTTGCTTAGTTTTTGACTTCTTATGAGCAGAAATGCTGTTTTAGTGCTTCTGAGCAAATGAACTCAAAACAAGTCTAGAAGTGCTTTAAACGTTGTTTCTCAGCGAGAGAAAGCTTTTTCATGCAGTTACAAAGCAGAAATAGCCTTTTCAGTGTGTTTCAAGCTTTGGACACAGAAAGTCTTATTAGAGCTCAAAATGCACTTTTGCTTAGTTTTTGACTTCTTATGGGCAGAAATGCTGTTTTAGTGCTTCTGAGCAAATGAACTCAAAACAAGTCTAGAAGTGCTTTAAACGTTGTTTCTCAGCGAGAGAAAGCTTTTTCATGCAGTTACAAAGCAGAAATAGCCTTTTCAGTGTGTTTCTAGCTTTGGACACAGAAAGTCTTATTAGAGCTCAAAATGCACTTTTGCTTAGTTTTTGACTTCTTATGAGCAGAAATGCTGTTTTAGTGCTTCTGAGCAAATGAACTCAAAACAAGTCTAGAAGTGCTTTAAACGTTGTTTCTCAGCGAGAGAAAGCTTTTTCATGCAGTTACAAAGCAGAAATAGCCTTTTCAGTGTGTTTCAAGCTTTGGACACAGAAAGTCTTATTAGAGCTCAAAATGCACTTTTTGCTTAGTTTTTGACTTCTTATGAGCAGAAATGCTGTTTTAGTGCTTCTGAGCAAATGAACTCAAAACAAGTCTAGAAGTGCTTTAAACGTTGTTTCTCAGCGAGAGAAAGCTTTTTCATGCAGTTACAAAGCAGAAGTAGCCTTTTCAATGTGTTTCTAGTCCTAGACACAGAAAGTCTTATTAGAGCTCAAAATGCACTTTTTGCTTAGTTTTTGACTTCTTATGAGCAGAAATGCTGTTTTAGTGCTTCTGAGCAAATGAACTCAAAACAAGTCTAGAAGTGCTTTAAACGTTGTTTCTCAGCGAGAGAAAGCTTTTTCATGCAGTTACAAAGCAGAAATAGCCTTTTCAGTGTGTTTCAAGCTTTGGACACAGAAAGTCTTATTAGAGCTCAAAATGCACTTTTGCTTAGTTTTTGACTTCTTATGAGCAGAAATGCTGTTTTAGTGCTTCTGAGCAAATGAACTCAAAACAAGTCTAGAAGTGCTTTAAACGTTGTTTCTCAGCGAGAGAAAGCTTTTTCATGCAGTTACAAAGCAGAAATAGCCTTTTCAGTGTGTTTCAAGCTTTGGACACAGAAAGTCTTATTAGAGCTCAAAATGCACTTTTTGCTTAGTTTTTGACTTCTTATGAGCAGAAATGCTGTTTTAGTGCTTCTGAGCAAATGAACTCAAAACAAGTCTAGAAGTGCTTTAAACGTTGTTTCTCAGCGAGAGAAAGCTTTTTCATGCAGTTACAAAGCAGAAATAGCCTTTTCAGTGTGTTTCAAGCTTTGGACACAGAAAGTCTTATTAGAGCTCAAAATGCACTTTTTGCTTAGTTTTTGACTTCTTATGAGCAGAAATGCTGTTTTAGTGCTTCTGAGCAAATGAACTCAAAACAAGTCTAGAAGTGCTTTAAACGTTGTTTCTCAGCGAGAGAAAGCTTTTTCATGCAGTTACAAAGCAGAAATAGCTTTTTCAGTGTGTTTCAAGCTTTGGACACAGAAAGTCTTATTAAAGCTCAAAATGCACTTTTTGCTTAGTTTTTGACTTCTTATGAGCAGAAATGCTGTTTTAGTGCTTCTGAGCAAATGAACTCAAAACAAGTCTAGAAGTGCTTTAAACGTTGTTTCTCAGCGAGAGAAAGCTTTTTCTTGCAGTTACAAAGCAGAAATAGCCTTTTCAGTGTGTTTCAAGCTTTGGACACAGAAAGTCTTAATAGAGCTCAAAATGCACTTTTTGCTTAGTTTTTGACTTCTTATGAGCAGAAATGCTGTTTTAGTGCTTCTGAGCAAATGAACTCAAAACAAGTCTAGAAGTGTTTTTAAACGTTGTTTCTCAGCGAGAGAAAGCTTTTTCATGCAGTTACAAAGCAGAAATAGCCTTTTCAGTGTGTTTCAAGCTTTGGACACAGAAAGTCTTATTAGAGCTCAAAATGCACTTTTTGCTTAGTTTTTGACTTCTTATGAGCAGAAATGCTGTTTTAGTGCTTCTGAGCAAATGAACTCAAAACAAGTCTAGAAGTGCTTTAAACGTTGTTTCTCAGCGAGAGAAAGCTTTTTCATGCAGTTACAAAGCAGAAATAGCCTTTTCAGTGTGTTTCTAGTCTTTGGACACAGAAAGTCTTATTAGAGCTCAAAATGCACTTTTTGCTTAGTTTTTGACTTCTTATGAGCAGAAATGCTGTTTTAGTGCTTCTGAGCAAATGAACTCAAAACAAGTCTAGAAGTGCTTTAAACGTTGTTTCTCAGCGAGAGAAAGCTTTTTCATGCAGTTACAAAGCAGAAATAGCCTTTTCAGTGTGTTTCAAGCTTTGGACACAGAAAGTCTTATTAGAGCTCAAAATGCACTTTTTGCTTAGTTTTTGACTTCTTATGAGCAGAAATGCTGTTTTAGTGCTTCTGAGCAAATGAACTCAAAACAAGTCTAGAAGTGCTTTAAACGTTGTTTCTCAGCGAGAGAAAGCTTTTTCATGCAGTTACAAAGCAGAAATAGCCTTTTCAGTGTGTTTCAAGCTTTGGACACAGAAAGTCTTATTAGAGCTCAAAATGCACTTTTTGCTTAGTTTTTGACTTCTTATGAGCAGAAATGCTGTTTTAGTGCTTCTGAGCAAATGAACTCAAAACAAGTCTAGAAGTGCTTTAAACGTTGTTTCTCAGCGAGAGAAAGCTTTTTCATGCAGTTACAAAGCAGAAATAGCCTTTTCAGTGTGTTTCAAGCTTTGGACACAGAAAGTCTTATTAGAGCTCAAAATGCACTTTTTGCTTAGTTTTTGACTTCTTATGAGCAGAAATGCTGTTTTAGTGCTTCTGAGCAAATGAACTCAAAACAAGTCTAGAAGTGCTTTAAACGTTGTTTTCAGCGAGAGAAAGCTTTTTCATGCAGTTACAAAGCAGAAATAGCCTTTTCAGTGTGTTTCAAGCTTTGGACACAGAAAGTCTTATTAGAGCTCAAAATGCACTTTTTGCTTAGTTTTTGACTTCTTATGAGCAGAAATGCTGTTTTAGTGCTTCTGAGCAAATGAACTCAAAACAAGTCTAGAAGTGCTTTAAACGTTGTTTCTCAGCGAGAGAAAGCTTTTTCATGCAGTTACAAAGCAGAAATAGCCTTTTCAGTGTGTTTCAAGCTTTGGACACAGAAAGTCTTATTAGAGCTCAAAATGCACTTTTTGCTTAGTTTTTGACTTCTTATGAGCAGAAATGCTGTTTTAGTGCTTCTGAGCAAATGAACTCAAAACAAGTCTAGAAGTGCTTTAAACGTTGTTTCTCAGTGAGAGAAAGCTTTTTCATGCAGTTACAAAGCAGAAATAGCCTTTTCAGTGTGTTTCTAGTCTTTGGACACAGAAAGTCTTTTTAGAGCTCAAAATGCACTTTTTGCTTAGTTTTTGACTTCTTATGAGCAGAAATGCTGTTTTAGTGCTTCTGAGCAAATGAACTCAAAACAAGTCTAGAAGTGTTTTTAAACGTTGTTTCTCAGCGAGAGAAAGCTTTTTTTCATGCAGTTACAAAGCAGAAATAGCCTTTTCAGTGTGTTTCAAGCTTTGGACACAGAAAGTCTTATTAGAGCTCAAAATGCACTTTTTGCTTAGTTTTTGACTTCTTATGAGCAGAAATGCTGTTTTAGTGCTTCTGAGCAAATGAACTCAAAACAAGTCTAGAAGTGCTTTAAACGTTGTTTCTCAGCGAGAGAAAGCTTTTTCATGCAGTTACAAAGCAGAAATAGCCTTTTCAGTGTGTTTCAAGCTTTGGACACAGAAAGTCTTATTAGAGCTCAAAATGCACTTTTTGCTTAGTTTTTGACTTCTTATGAGCAGAAATGCTGTTTTAGTGCTTCTGAGCAAATGAACTCAAAACAAGTCTAGAAGTGCTTTAAACGTTGTTTCTCAGCGAGAGAAAGCTTTTTCATGCAGTTACAAAGCAGAAATAGCCTTTTCAGTGTGTTTCTAGCTTTGGACACAGAAAGTCTTATTAGAGCTCAAAATGCACTTTTGCTTAGTTTTTGACTTCTTATGAGCAGAAATGCTGTTTTAGTGCTTCTGAGCAAATGAACTCAAAACAAGTCTAGAAGTGCTTTAAACGTTGTTTCTCAGCGAGAGAAAGCTTTTTCATGCAGTTACAAAGCAGAAATAGCCTTTTCAGTGTGTTTCAAGCTTTGGACACAGAAAGTCTTATTAGAGCTCAAAATGCACTTTTTGCTTAGTTTTTGACTTCTTATGGGCAGAAATGCTGTTTTAGTGCTTCTGAGCAAATGAACTCAAAACAAGTCTAGAAGTGCTTTAAACGTTGTTTCTCAGCGAGAGAAAGCTTTTTCATGCAGTTACAAAGCAGAAATAGCCTTTTCAGTGTGTTTCAAGCTTTGGACACAGAAAGTCTTATTAGAGCTCAAAATGCACTTTTGCTTAGTTTTTGACTTCTTATGAGCAGAAATGCTGTTTTAGTGCTTCTGAGCAAATGAACTCAAAACAAGTCTAGAAGTGCTTTTAAACGTTGTTTCTCAGCGAGAGAAAGCTTTTTCATGCAGTTACAAAGCAGAAATAG
The DNA here is from genome assembly GCF_018831695.1 of Puntigrus tetrazona. Classification (NCBI taxonomy): domain Eukaryota; kingdom Metazoa; phylum Chordata; class Actinopteri; order Cypriniformes; family Cyprinidae; genus Puntigrus; species Puntigrus tetrazona. Next base: position 100,964 of record NW_025048288.1, on the reverse strand, counting down.
CCTTTTCAGTGTGTTTCAAGCTTTGGACACAGAAAGTCTTATTAGAGCTCAAAATGCACTTTTTGCTTAGTTTTTGACTTCTTATGAGCAGAAATGCTGTTTTAGTGCTTCTGAGCAAATGAACTCAAAACAAGTCTAGAAGTGCTTTAAACGTTGTTTCTCAGTGAGAGAAAGCTTTTTCATGCAGTTACAAAGCAGAAATAGCCTTTTCAGTGTGTTTCTAGCTTGGACACAGAAAGTCTTATTAGAGCTCAAAATGCACTTTTGCTTAGTTTTTGACTTCTTATGAGCAGAAATGCTGTTTTAGTGCTTCTGAGCAAATGAACTCAAAACAAGTCTAGAAGTGCTTTAAACGTTGTTTCTCAGCGAGAGAAAGCTTTTTCATGCAGTTACAAAGCAGAAATAGCCTTTTCAGTGTGTTTCTAGCTTTGGACACAGAAAGTCTTATTAGAGCTCAAAATGCACTTTTTGCTTAGTTTTTGACTTCTTATGAGCAGAAATGCTGTTTTAGTGCTTCTGAGCAAATGAACTCAAAACAAGTCTAGAAGTGCTTTAAACGTTGTTTCTCAGCGAGAGAAAGCTTTTTCATGCAGTTACAAAGCAGAAATAGCCTTTTCAGTGTGTTTCAAGCTTTGGACACAGAAAGTCTTATTAGAGCTCAAAATGCACTTTTTGCTTAGTTTTTGACTTCTTATGAGCAGAAATGCTGTTTTAGTGCTTCTGAGCAAATGAACTCAAAACAAGTCTAGAAGTGCTTTAAACGTTGTTTCTCAGCGAGAGAAAGCTTTTTCATGCAGTTACAAAGCAGAAATAGCCTTTTCAGTGTGTTTCAAGCTTTGGACACAGAAAGTCTTATTAGAGCTCAAAATGCACTTTTTGCTTAGTTTTTGACTTCTTATGAGCAGAAATGCTGTTTTAGTGCTTCTGAGCAAATGAACTCAAAACAAGTCTAGAAGTGCTTTAAACGTTGTTTCTCAGCGAGAGAAAGCTTTTTCATGCAGTTACAAAGCAGAAATAGCCTTTTCAGTGTGTTTCTAGTCTTTGGACACAGAAAGTCTTTTTAGAGCTCAAAATGCACTTTTTGCTTAGTTTTTGACTTCTTATGAGCAGAAATGCTGTTTTAGTGCTTCTGAGCAAATGAACTCAAAACAAGTCTAGAAGTGCTTTAAACGTTGTTTCTCAGCGAGAGAAAGCTTTTTTTCATGCAGTTACAAAGCAGAAATAGCCTTTTCAGTGTGTTTCTAGCTTTGGACACAGAAAGTCTTATTAGAGCTCAAAATGCACTTTTGCTTAGTTTTTGACTTCTTATGAGCAGAAATGCTGTTTTAGTGCTTCTGAGCAAATGAACTCAAAACAAGTCTAGAAGTGCTTTAAACGTTGTTTCTCAGCGAGAGAAAGCTTTTTCATGCAGTTACAAAGCAGAAATAGCCTTTTCAGTGTGTTTCAAGCTTTGGACACAGAAAGTCTTATTAGAGCTCAAAATGCACTTTTTGCTTAGTTTTTGACTTCTTATGAGCAGAAATGCTGTTTTAGTGCTTCTGAGCAAATGAACTCAAAACAAGTCTAGAAGTGCTTTAAACGTTGTTTCTCAGCGAGAGAAAGCTTTTTCATGCAGTTACAAAGCAGAAATAGCCTTTTCAGTGTGTTTCAAGCTTTGGACACAGAAAGTCTTATTAGAGCTCAAAATGCACTTTTTGCTTAGTTTTTGACTTCTTATGAGCAGAAATGCTGTTTTAGTGCTTCTGAGCAAATGAACTCAAAACAAGTCTAGAAGTGCTTTAAACGTTGTTTCTCAGCGAGAGAAAGCTTTTTCATGCAGTTACAAAGCAGAAATAGCCTTTTCAGTGTGTTTCAAGCTTTGGACACAGAAAGTCTTATTAGAGCTCAAAATGCACTTTTTGCTTAGTTTTTGACTTCTTATGAGCAGAAATGCTGTTTTAGTGCTTCTGAGCAAATGAACTCAAAACAAGTCTAGAAGTGCTTTAAACGTTGTTTCTCAGTGAGAGAAAGCTTTTTCATGCAGTTACAAAGCAGAAATAGCCTTTTCAGTGTGTTTCTAGCTTTGGACACAGAAAGTCTTATTAGAGCTCAAAATGCACTTTTTGCTTAGTTTTTGACTTCTTATGAGCAGAAATGCTGTTTTAGTGCTTCTGAGCAAATGAACTCAAAACAAGTCTAGAAGTGCTTTAAACGTTGTTTCTCAGCGAGAGAAAGCTTTTTCATGCAGTTACAAAGCAGAAATAGCCTTTTCAGTGTGTTTCAAGCTTTGGACACAGAAAGTCTTATTAGAGCTCAAAATGCACTTTTTGCTTAGTTTTTGACTTCTTATGAGCAGAAATGCTGTTTTAGTGCTTCTGAGCAAATGAACTCAAAACAAGTCTAGAAGTGCTTTAAACGTTGTTTCTCAGCGAGAGAAAGCTTTTTCATGCAGTTACAAAGCAGAAATAGCCTTTTCAGTGTGTTTCTAGCTTTGGACACAGAAAGTCTTATTAGAGCTCAAAATGCACTTTTTGCTTAGTTTTTGACTTCTTATGAGCAGAAATGCTGTTTTAGTGCTTCTGAGCAAATGAACTCAAAACAAGTCTAGAAGTGCTTTAAACGTTGTTTCTCAGCGAGAGAAAGCTTTTTCATGCAGTTACAAAGCAGAAATAGCCTTTTCAGTGTGTTTCTAGCTTTGGACACAGAAAGTCTTATTAGAGCTCAAAATGCACTTTTTGCTTAGTTTTTGACTTCTTATGGGCAGAAATGCTGTTTTAGTGCTTCTGAGCAAATGAACTCAAAACAAGTCTAGAAGTGCTTTAAACGTTGTTTCTCAGTGAGAGAAAGCTTTTTCATGCAGTTACAAAGCAGAAATAGCCTTTTCAGTGTGTTTCTAGTCTTAGACACAGAAAGTCATTTTAGAGCTCAAAATGCACTTTTTGCTTAGTTTTTGACTTCTTGAGCAGAAATGCTGTTTTAGTGCTTCTGAGCAAATGAACTCAAAACAAGTCTAGAAGTGTTTTAAACGTTGTTTCTCAGCGAGAGAAAGCTTTTTCATGCAGTTACAAAGCAGAAGTAGCCTTTTCAATGTGTTTCTAGTCTTAAGCACAGAAAGTCATTTTAGAGCTCAAAATGCACTTTTTGCTTAGTTTTTGACTTCTTATGAGCAGAAATGCTGTTTTAGTGCTTCTGAGCAAATGAACTCAAAACAAGTCTAGAAGTGCTTTAAACGTTGTTTCTCAGCGAGAGAAAGCTTTTTCATGCAGTTACAAAGCAGAAATAGCCTTTTCAGTGTGTTTCAAGCTTTGGACACAGAAAGTCTTATTAGAGCTCAAAATGCACTTTTGCTTAGTTTTTGACTTCTTATGAGCAGAAATGCTGTTTTAGTGCTTCTGAGCAAATGAACTCAAAACAAGTCTAGAAGTGCTTTAAACGTTGTTTCTCAGCGAGAGAAAGCTTTTCATGCAGTTACAAAGCAGAAATAGCCTTTTCAGTGTGTTTCAAGCTTTGGACACAGAAAGTCTTATTAGAGCTCAAAATGCACTTTTTGCTTAGTTTTTGACTTCTTATGAGCAGAAATGCTGTTTTAGTGCTTCTGAGCAAATGAACTCAAAACAAGTCTAGAAGTGCTTTAAACGTTGTTTCTCAGCGAGAGAAAGCTTTTTCATGCAGTTACAAAGCAGAAATAGCCTTTTCAGTGTGTTTCAAGCTTTGGACACAGAAAGTCTTATTAGAGCTCAAAATGCACTTTTGCTTAGTTTTTGACTTCTTATGGGCAGAAATGCTGTTTTAGTGCTTCTGAGCAAATGAACTCAAAACAAGTCTAGAAGTGCTTTAAACGTTGTTTCTCAGCGAGAGAAAGCTTTTTCATGCAGTTACAAAGCAGAAATAGCCTTTTCAGTGTGTTTCAAGCTTTGGACACAGAAAGTCTTATTAGAGCTCAAAATGCACTTTTGCTAGTTTTTGACTTCTTATGAGCAGAAATGCTGTTTTAGTGCTTCTGAGCAAATGAACTCAAAACAAGTCTAGAAGTGCTTTAAACGTTGTTTCTCAGCGAGAGAAAGCTTTTTCATGCAGTTACAAAGCAGAAATAGCCTTTTCAGTGTGTTTCAAGCTTTGGACACAGAAAGTCTTATTAGAGCTCAAAATGCACTTTTTGCTTAGTTTTTGACTTCTTATGAGCAGAAATGCTGTTTTAGTGCTTCTGAGCAAATGAACTCAAAACAAGTCTAGAAGTGCTTTAAACGTTGTTTCTCAGTGAGAGAAAGCTTTTTCATGCAGTTACAAAGCTGAAATAGCCTTTTCAATGTGTTTCTAGTCTTAGACACAGAAAGTCATTTTAGAGCTCAAAATGCACTTTTTGCTTAGTTTTTGACTTCTTATGAGCAGAAATGCTGTTTTAGTGCTTCTGAGTAAATGAACTCAAAACAAGTCTAGAAGTGCTTTAAACGTTGTTTCTCAGCGAGAGAAAGCTTTTTCATGCAGTTACAAAGCAGAAATAGCCTTTTCAGTGTGTTTCTAGCTTTGGACACAGAAAGTCTTATTAGAGCTCAAAATGCACTTTTTGCTTAGTTTTTGACTTCTTATGGGCAGAAATGCTGTTTTAGTGCTTCTGAGCAAATGAACTCAAAACAAGTCTAGAAGTGCTTTTTTAAACGTTGTTTCTCAGTGAGAGAAAGCTTTTTCATGCAGTTACAAAGCAGAAATAGCCTTTTCAATGTGTTTCTAGTCTTTGGACACAGAAAGTCATTTTAGAGCTCAAAATGCACTTTTTGCTTAGTTTTTGACTTCTTATGGGCAGAAATGCTGTTTTAGTGCTTCTGAGCAAATGAACTCAAAACAAGTCTAGAAGTGCTTTAAACGTTGTTTCTCAGCGAGAGAAAGCTTTTTCATGCAGTTACAAAGCAGAAATAGCCTTTTCAGTGTGTTTCTAGTCTTAGGCACAGAAAGTCATTTTAGAGCTCAAAATGCACTTTTTGCTTAGTTTTTGACTTCTTATGAGCAGAAATGCTGTTTTAGTGCTTCTGAGCAAATGAACTCAAAACAAGTCTAGAAGTGCTTTAAACGTTGTTTCTCAGCGAGAGAAAGCTTTTTCATGCAGTTACAAAGCAGAAATAGCCTTTTCAGTGTGTTTCAAGCTTTGGACACAGAAAGTCTTATTAGAGCTCAAAATGCACTTTTTGCTTAGTTTTTGACTTCTTATGAGCAGAAATGCTGTTTTAGTGCTTCTGAGCAAATGAACTCAAAACAAGTCTAGAAGTGCTTTAAACGTTGTTTCTCAGCGAGAGAAAGCTTTTTCATGCAGTTACAAAGCAGAAATAGCCTTTTCAGTGTGTTTCTAGCTTGGACACAGAAAGTCATTTTAGAGCTCAAAATGCACTTTTTGCTTAGTTTTTGACTTCTTATGGGCAGAAATGCTGTTTTAGTGCTTCTGAGCAAATGAACTCAAAACAAGTCTAGAAGTGCTTTAAACGTTGTTTCTCAGCGAGAGAAAGCTTTTTCATGCAGTTACAAAGCAGAAATAGCCTTTTCAGTGTGTTTCAAGCTTTGGACACAGAAAGTCTTATTAGAGCTCAAAATGCACTTTTTGCTTAGTTTTTGACTTCTTATGAGCAGAAATGCTGTTTTAGTGCTTCTGAGCAAATGAACTCAAAACAAGTCTAGAAGTGCTTTAAACGTTGTTTCTCAGCGAGAGAAAGCTTTTTCATGCAGTTACAAAGCAGAAATAGCCTTTTCAGTGTGTTTCTAGCTTTGGACACAGAAAGTCTTATTAGAGCTCAAAATGCACTTTTTGCTTAGTTTTTGACTTCTTATGAGCAGAAATGCTGTTTTAGTGCTTCTGAGCAAATGAACTCAAAACAAGTCTAGAAGTGCTTTAAACGTTGTTTCTCAGAGAGAAAGCTTTTTCATGCAGTTACAAAGCAGAAATAGCCTTTTCAGTGTGTTTCAAGCTTTGACACAGAAAGTCTTATTAGAGCTCAAAATGCACTTTTTGCTTAGTTTTTGACTTCTTATGGGCAGAAATGCTGTTTTAGTGCTTCTGAGCAAATGAACTCAAAACAAGTCTAGAAGTGCTTTAAACGTTGTTTCTCAGCGAGAGAAAGCTTTTTCATGCAGTTACAAAGCAGAAATAGCCTTTTCAGTGTGTTTCAAGCTTTGGACACAGAAAGTCTTATTAGAGCTCAAAATGCACTTTTGCTTAGTTTTTGACTTCTTATGAGCAGAAATGCTGTTTTAGTGCTTCTGAGCAAATGAACTCAAAACAAGTCTAGAAGTGCTTTAAACGTTGTTTCTCAGCGAGAGAAAGCTTTTTCATGCAGTTACAAAGCAGAAATAGCCTTTTCAGTGTGTTTCTAGTCTTAGGCACAGAAAGTCATTTTAGAGCTCAAAATGCACTTTTGCTTAGTTTTTGACTTCTTATGAGCAGAAATGCTGTTTTAGTGCTTCTGAGCAAATGAACTCAAAACAAGTCTAGAAGTGCTTTAAACGTTGTTTCTCAGCGAGAGAAAGCTTTTTCATGCAGTTACAAAGCAGAAATAGCTTTTTCAGTGTGTTTCTAGTCTTGGACACAGAAAGTCTTATTAGAGCTCAAAATGCACTTTTTGCTTAGTTTTTGACTTCTTATGAGCAGAAATGCTGTTTTAGTGCTTCTGAGCAAATGAACTCAAAACAAGTCTAGAAGTGCTTTAAACGTTGTTTCTCAGCGAGAGAAAGCTTTTTCATGCAGTTACAAAGCAGAAATAGCCTTTTCAATGTGTTTCTAGTCTTTGGACACAGAAAGTCATTTTAGAGCTCAAAATGCACTTTTTGCTTAGTTTTTGACTTCTTATGAGCAGAAATGCTGTTTTAGTGCTTCTGAGCAAATGAACTCAAAACAAGTCTAGAAGTGCTTTAAACGTTGTTTCTCAGCGAGAGAAAGCTTTTTCATGCAGTTACAAAGCAGAAATAGCCTTTTCAGTGTGTTTCTAGCTTTGGACCAGAAAGTCTTATTAGAGCTCAAAATGCACTTTTTGCTTAGTTTTTGACTTCTTATGAGCAGAAATGCTGTTTTAGTGCTTCTGAGCAAATGAACTCAAAACAAGTCTAGAAGTGCTTTAAACGTTGTTTCTCAGCGAGAGAAAGCTTTTTCATGCAGTTACAAAGCAGAAATAGCCTTTTCAGTGTGTTTCTAGTCTTAGGCACAGAAAGTCATTTTAGAGCTCAAAATGCACTTTTTGCTTAGTTTTTGACTTCTTATGAGCAGAAATGCTGTTTTAGTGCTTCTGAGCAAATGAACTCAAAACAAGTCTAGAAGTGCTTTAAACGTTGTTTCTCAGCGAGAGAAAGCTTTTTCATGCAGTTACAAAGCAGAAATAGCCTTTTCAGTGTGTTTCTAGTCTTAGGCACAGAAAGTCATTTTAGAGCTCAAAATGCACTTTTTGCTTAGTTTTTGACTTCTTATGAGCAGAAATGCTGTTTTAGTGCTTCTGAGCAAATGAACTCAAAACAAGTCTAGAAGTGCTTTAAACGTTGTTTCTCAGAGAGAAAGCTTTTTCATGCAGTTACAAAGCAGAAGTAGCCTTTTCAGTGTGTTTCTAGTCTTAGGACACAGAAAGTCATTTTAGAGCTCAAAATGCACTTTTTGCTTAGTTTTTGACTTCTTATGAGCAGAAATGCTGTTTTAGTGCTTCTGAGCAAATGAACTCAAAACAAGTCTAGAAGTGCTTTAAACGTTGTTTCTCAGCGAGAGAAAGCTTTTTCATGCAGTTACAAAGCAGAAGTAGCCTTTTCAATGTGTTTCTAGTCTTGGACACAGAAAGTCATTTTAGAGCTCAAAATGCACTTTTTGCTTAGTTTTTGACTTCTTATGAGCAGAAATGCTGTTTTAGTGCTTCTGAGCAAATGAACTCAAAACAAGTCTAGAAGTGCTTTAAACGTTGTTTCTCAGCGAGAGAAAGCTTTTTCATGCAGTTACAAAGCAGAAATAGCCTTTTCAGTGTGTTTTAAGCTTTGGACACAGAAAGTCTTATTAGAGCTCAAAATGCACTTTTTGCTTAGTTTTTGACTTCTTATGAGCAGAAATGCTGTTTTAGTGCTTCTGAGCAAATGAACTCAAAACAAGTCTAGAAGTGCTTTAAACGTTGTTTCTCAGTGAGAGAAAGCTTTTTCATGCAGTTACAAAGCTGAAATAGCCTTTTCAATGTGTTTCTAGTCTTAGACACAGAAAGTCATTTTAGAGCTCAAAATGCACTTTTTGCTTAGTTTTTGACTTCTTATGAGCAGAAATGCTGTTTTAGTGCTTCTGTGCAAATGAACTCAAAACAAGTCTAGAAGTGCTTTAAACGTAATTTCTCAGAGAGAGAAAGCTTTTTCATGCAGTTACAAAGCAGAAGTAGCCTTTTCAATGTGTTTCTAGTCTTAGGCACAGAAAGTCATTTTAGAGCTCAAAATGCACTTTTTGCTTAGTTTTTGACTTCTTATGAGCAGAAATGCTGTTTTAGTGCTTCTGAGCAAATGAACTCAAAACAAGTCTAGAAGTGCTTTAAACGTTGTTTCTCAGCGAGAGAAAGCTTTTTCATGCAGTTACAAAGCAGAAATAGCCTTTTCAGTGTGTTTCAAGCTTTGGACACAGAAAGTCTTATTAGAGCTCAAAATGCACTTTTTGCTTAGTTTTTGACTTCTTATGGGCAGAAATGCTGTTTTAGTGCTTCTGAGCAAATGAACTCAAAACAAGTCTAGAAGTGCTTTAAACGTTGTTCCCTTTCAAAAGCTACTCTCGATGCTGCGCTGAATGCGCTAATGAGAACGTCTTTTGTTCGACCGGTTGTTGAAGCACGTGTGTCAAACATGCCAAAGTTTGGCTTATATAACCTCGGTCAGGTGGCGTCACCTGATCACGAACACCTGGAGGTTATAAATAGATGTGACGCGGAAACATCCTCAGGTCTTTTGTCTTCAAGGACCGCATTGTGTGTGAGTGTGTGTGAGGAAGAAAGGAAAAAAAAATTAATTAAATAAATAAATAAATAACTAAAAAAAGAAGTATATATAAAATATATATAAAGAAAAGAAAAAGTATGACGCATCAGAAAGGAGATGCTTGCCTCCGTGCCAGAGGCAGCTCTCCGAGGACGATCATCATAACTTTTGTTTCGAGTGCTTGGGGAAGAGCACACGCGATCCTCGGGCTCGAGGGCGCGAGTCGAGCACTGTGATCTGTTTTCCATCAAGGTGCTTGGCGCTCGCCGCCGCCTTTTTAAAGGAGGATCGAGTGGATCGCGTGCGATCCGGCTGAGCGCGTGAGACGGACCAGCCCCTTTCTCTCGCGCTCTCGCGGATCGCGAAGCCCTCGCGTCCGTTTCTCTATCTATCGCGCCCCAGCGCTTCTTCTGAACGGACCGAGGAGACTTCATCTCTTGCTTCTGGGGAAGCAGAAAGTGCCACCACAGAGCGCTCCTCGCGACAATAAAGTGTACGAGGAGCTACTCGAGGTGGTAACTCATGCAGTCGAAAGATTACATCTAGACTGGCCCCAGGAGCGAGAGAGAACCCAAGCGCTCGAAAAGACCAGACCAGAGGACAGATTTCTGTCGGGTGGCCGGGGGGAGGGGCCTCAGCGACGGTCTCTCCCCTTCTTTGACGATCTCCACGAGGAGTTGGTGCGCTCGTGGAGTAAGCCTTATTCGTCCCGTGTCTTCGTGCCATCGACGTCGATTTATTCGACTATCGTGGATGCGAAGGCACGGGGCTACTCGATGATGCCCCAGGTGGAAGAGACGCTTGCGGGCTATCTCTCCCCTGGAACTTCATCGTCCCTAAAAAAACCGACCCTCCCCACCAAGCCGTGCCGTATGACATCTTCGCTGGTGGGGAAAGCTTTTCAGGCAGCGGGTCAGGCTGGTGCTTCCCTGCACACCATGGCGGTCCTGCAGGCGTACCAGGCTGATCTGCTGAAGGACTTGAGCACAGGCGGGTCCATAGATGAAGAGGCATTTTTAGAGCTGCGCCGAGCCACAGATCTGTCTCTCCGTGCGACCAAGCAGACGGCCCGTGCCATCGGCCGTTCTATGGCTGCTATGGTGTCCACGGAGAGACATCTGTGGCTCAACCTCACGGGCATCAAGGACAAAGACCGCGCCATCCTCCTTGATGCCCCTGTCTCGCCTTCCGGCCTATTTGGCGACTCAGTTAATGCCGTCGCCACTAGGTTTCGGGAGGCGCGGCGCTATGAGGAAGCGTTCGTGAGGTTTCTTCCCGCCGTGCTCAAGAGTCGGGACCGTCGGCCACCCGGTCCCGACCAGGTCCGGTTCCTTTGAGGCGTGAGGCACAGAGGGACAGTGTGGCGAGCCGAGCACCCCTCGTAGAGACTGGGGGTGCGGCTCGCCGCGCTTCACAGTCCGCCTCAAGGAGACCGGACCTGCGGAGCATAATCTCCGCAAAGAAGAAGTCCTGATGCTGGTGCACTCAGCACCGTGAAAGTGCCTCCCGGGGAGAGCGCGAAAAATTCCAACAGAGAATAAATGCTCCTTCCTGGCACCTTCAGGAAGCCATTGTTCAATCTCCGCCGCCACTGGTGTTTCGGGAGCAACGGTTTCCAACGAAGCGTTGGATGTTCGATCGCCTCCTGCCACGTTTCAGGGCGCCGAACATCTAACAACCCCCAACAAAACGAAGTGTCAAAATTAGTGCCCCTTTCAGAGAAGCTGGCAGCGTGGAAGCTTCTGCCAAATATCTCCCCATGGGTCCAAAAGACCATAGAAAGAGGCTACAGGATTCAGTTCGCATATCGTCCTCCGGCGTTTCAAGCGGCGTGATTTTCACTTCCGTGAAACCGAACGAGCGCATTTGTTGATACAGGAGTTGCAAACTCTGCTGGACAAAGGGGCCATAGAACGTGTTCCTCTACCAGACAGACAGTCAGGCTATTACAGCCGGTATTTTCTCGTTCCCAAGAAAGATGGGGGGCTGCGTCCGATTTTAGATCTTCGAGGATTGAACCATCACCTCAGACATACAAGTTCAAGATGTTAACAATAAAAATGATTGTTTCTCAAATCCAACCGGGCGATTGGTTTGTGACAATCGATCTAAAGGACGCATATTTTCACATAGAAATATTGCCACAACACAGGAAGTTCCTGAGGTTCGCTTTCGGGGGCGAAGCTTACCAGTATCGGGTTCTTCCTTTCGGCCTAGCATTGTCACCCCGCACATACACAAAATGCATGGATGCAGCTCTGGCTCCTTTACGACTCCAGGGCATCCGCATTCTAAATTACATAGACGACTGGCTGATTCTGGCTCAGTCTCAAGAGCTTGCGCTTCGACATCGGGATGTCGTCCTAGCTCATCTCGGATCGCTGGGGTTGAGACTCAACGCCAAGAAAAGCGCGTTCTCTCCTGTTCAGAGGACAACATATTTGGGGTCGTGTATGGGATTCGACCACGATGGGATTCAGCTGTCTCCTGCACGCCTCGAATCCATTCTAAACACCCTAAAGAGCATCAAGCTAGGCCAGAAAGTCACTCTTCATCACTTTCAGAGAGTTCTAGGTCTCATGGCAGCTGCTTCCACAGTGATACCTTTGGGCCTCCTGCACATGAGACCGTTTCAGTTGTGGCTCAGAGCCAGGGATTTCATCCAGGGCCAATCCCAGAGGCAAATAAGGGTTACGCGTCGAGGGCCGTACCCTATCTATGTGGTTCAGACCCGGTTTCTGACCTTGGGTCCCACTCTGAAGTCCGTGTTGTCGTCGCAAGATGCTAACGACAGACGCATCCCTCACGGGTTGGGAGCGGTCTTAGATGGCCGTCCAGCCCAAGGGATCTGGAGAGGTCATCTTCTCGAATGGCACATCAATTGCCTCGAAATGAAGGCTGTATTTCTGGCCCTGAAATACTTCCTCCAGCAGTTGAGAGGCTACCATGTCCTAGTGCGGGTGGACAACACGGCAGTAGTCTCTTACATAAATCGCCAGGGCGGACTGCGGTCGCGCCGCTTGAACGAGCTAGCGCAGCAGGTTCTGCTTTGGGCGCAGGACAAGTTCCTGTCCCTCAGGGCGATTTATATTCCCGGTCACATGAACAGGGGAGCAGACTTGCTGTCCAGACAAGCTGTGACACATGGGGAATGGAAACTCCACCCGAAGTAGTCAGTCAAATCTGGGAAAGGTTTCTGAAGCAGAGGTGGACCTCTTTGCTTCACAGGAGACAGCACAATGTCCCCTCTACTTCTCTCTGACTCATCCAGCTCCCCTGGGTCTGGACGCGATGGCCCATGTGTGGCCCAGAATGCGTCTTTACGCATTTCCTCCGATTGCTCTGCTCCCCGGAGTCCTAGCCAAGGTCCGTCAACAGGGGTCTTGCCTCTTACTCATAGCGCCCGTTGGCCAAGCAGAATATGGTTCTCAGATCTAATATCTCTCCTCAACGGCTCGCCGTGGGCGATTCCGGTGAGGAGGGACCTTCTCTCTCAGGCACAGGGGACAATATTTCATCCCCGTCCCGAGCTCTGGAATCTTCACGTCTGGCCCCTGAGAGGGACCAACTAAGTGATGCTGGCCTTTCAGCCAATGTAATAGAGACTATTCTTAGCGCTAGGGCTCCCTCCACTAGAAGAACATATGCCATGAAATGGCGCATCTTGAAAGTTGGTGTAAAACACACCATGCAGACCCAGTTTACTGCCAGATTGTTTCAGTGCTAGGTTTCTGCAAGAGAAAATGTCCTCAGGCACACATCCTAATACTCTCAGAACTTACGTGGCCGCCATTTCGCTTGCCATGCTCTGATTGAAGGGGCTTCCGTAGGGAAACACCCTCTAGTTGTTCGCTTCATTCGAGGAGCTAAGAGGTTGAGGCCGCCCAGTAGGGCGACAGTTCCTTCATGGGATCTAGCTATAGTGCTTGAAGGCTTGGTGGACACCCCTTTGAACCACTAGAGTCAGCGCCTGTCAGGTTTCTGACCCTAAAGATGGTTTTTCTAACAGCTATTACTTCTCTGAAGAGAATTGGGGATTTGCAGGCTCTGTCAGTCTCGCCATCCTGCCTAGATTTTGCCCCTGGGCTGGTAAAAGCTATTTTGCATCCTCACCTAGTTATCTTCCGAAAGTTCCATTCTCGACTATAAATCCGGTCATCCTTGAAGCCTTCTCCTCTCCGCCATTCATGACACGGAGCAGGAGAAACTTCACTTACTGTGTCCAGTACGTGCTCTCCAGATCTCGTCCACCGCACTAGCCAGTGGCGTAAGTCAGAGCAGCACCAGTATGCTATGGTGGCGCATAACCGGGCGGCTGCCACTAGACAGACTATGTCACACTGGGTGAGAGATGCTATTGCCTAGCCTATGAGGCGCGTGGTCAAACTGCGCCTCTAGGAGTTAGAGCTCATTCAACCAGAGGGGTTGCATCGTCGATGGCTTTAGCAAGAGCGCGCCCTTGCAGCAAGTCTGTGATGCGGCAGGTTGGTCCTCTCCGCACACATTTGTTAGATTTTATAGTTTGGATGTCCATGCTACTCCGGGCTCGCATGTCCTTGAGTCGACATCCCAGAGTAATGTCTGAGACCTCTTCAGTGTTGCGCGCACACACTACACAACGCTGGGGTCCAGACACTCCTAGTGCGGCGGCGTTGGTATTCTCGTTCCCATTAGCGCATTCAGCGCAGCATCGAGAGTAGCTTTTGATAGGAGCGTCTCGGGTTACTTGACTGTAACCCTGTTCCCTGAAAAAGCGGGAGCGAGATGCTGCGCCTCAATGCCGCACTGTGGGCGTGACTGGGCGTCCTTTCAGACAAAAATTTGACCTGAGGATGTTTCCGCGTCACATCTATTTATAACCTCCAGGTGTTCGTGATCAGGTGGCGTCACCTGACCGAGGTTATATAAGCCAAACTTTGGCGTGTTTGACACACGATGCTTCAACAACCGGTCGAACAAAAAGGCGTTCTCATTAGCGCATTCAGCGCAGCATCTCGTTCCGCTTTTTCAGGGAACAGGGTTACAGTCAAGTAACCCGAGGCGTTTCTCAGCGAGAGAAAGCTTTTTCATGATGTTACAAAGCAGAAATAGCCTTTTCAGTGTGTTTCAAGCTTTGGACACAGAAAGTCTTATTAGAGCTCAAAATGCACTTTTTGCTTAGTTTTTGACTTCTTATGAGCAGAAATGCTGTTTTAGTGCTTCTGAGCAAATGAACTCAAAACAAGTCTAGAAGTGCTTTAAACGTTGTTTCTCAGCGAGAGAAAGCTTTTTCATGCAGTTACAAAGCAGAAGTAGCCTTTTCAATGTGTTTCTAGTCTTAGGCACAGAAAGTCATTTTAGAGCTCAAAATGCACTTTTTGCTTAGTTTTTGACTTCTTATGGGCAGAAATGCTGTTTTAGTGCTTCTGAGCAAATGAACTCAAAACAAGTCTAGAAGTGCTTTAAACGTTGTTTCTCAGCGAGAGAAAGCTTTTTCATGCAGTTACAAAGCAGAAATAGCCTTTTCAGTGTGTTTCTAGCTTTGGACACAGAAAGTCTTATTAGAGCTCAAAATGCACTTTTTGCTTAGTTTTTGACTTCTTATGGGCAGAAATGCTGTTTTAGTGCTTCTGAGCAAATGAACTCAAAACAAGTCTAGAAGTGCTTTAAACGTTGTTTCTCAGTGAGAGAAAGCTTTTTCATGCAGTTACAAAGCTGAAATAGCCTTTTCAGTGTGTTTCAAGTCTTAGACACAGAAAGTCTTATTAGAGCTCAAAATGCACTTTTTGCTTAGTTTTTGACTTCTTATGAGCAGAAATGCTGTTTTAGAGCTTCTGAGTATATGAACTCAAAACAAGTCTAGAAGTGCTTTAAACGTTGTTTCTCAGCGAGAGAAAGCTTTTTCATGCAGTTACAAAGCAGAAATAGCCTTTTCAGTGTGTTTCAAGCTTTGGACACAGAAAGTCTTATTAGAGCTCAAAATGCACTTTTTGCTTAGTTTTTGACTTCTTATGAGCAGAAATGCTGTTTTAGTGCTTCTGAGCAAATGAACTCAAAACAAGTCTAGAAGTGCTTTAAACGTTGTTTCTCAGCGAGAGAAAGCTTTTTCATGCAGTTACAAAGCAGAAATAGCCTTTTCAGTGTGTTTCTAGCTTTGGACACAGAAAGTCTTATTAGAGCTCAAAATGCACTTTTTGCTTAGTTTTTGACTTCTTATGGGCAGAAATGCTGTTTTAGTGCTTCTGAGCAAATGAACTCAAAACAAGTCTAGAAGTGCTTTAAACATTGTTTCTCAGTGAGAGAAAGCTTTTTCATGCAGTTACAAAGCTGAAATAGCCTTTTCAATGTGTTTCTAGTCTTAGACACAGAAAGTCTTTTTAGAGCTCAAAATGCACTTTTTGCTTAGTTTTTGACTTCTTATGAGCAGAAATGCTGTTTTAGTGCTTCTGAGCAAATGAACTCAAAACAAGTCTAGAAGTGCTTTAAACGTTGTTTCTCAGCGAGAGAAAGCTTTTTCATGCAGTTACAAAGCAGAAATAGCCTTTTCAGTGTGTTTCAAGCTTTGGACACAGAAAGTCTTATTAGAGCTCAAAATGCACTTTTTGCTTAGTTTTTGACTTCTTATGAGCAGAAATGCTGTTTTAGTGCTTCTGAGCAAAAGAACTCAAAACAAGTCTAGAAGTGCTTTAAGCGTTGTTTCTCAGCAGAGAGAAAGCTTTTTCATGCAGTTACAAAGCAGAAGTAGCCTTTTCAATGTGTTTCTAGTCTTAGGCACAGAAAGTCATTTTAGAGCTCAAAATGCACTTTTGCTTAGTTTTGACTTCTTATGAGCAGAAATGCTGTTTTAGAGCTTCTGAGTATATGAACTCAAAACAAGTCTAGAAGTGCTTTAAACGTTGTTTCTCAGCGAGAGAAAGCTTTTTCATGCAGTTACAAAGCAGAAGTAGCCTTTTCAATGTGTTTCTAGTCTTAAGCACAGAAAGTCTTTTTAGAGCTCAAAATGCACTTTTTGCTTAGTTTTTGACTTCTTATGAGCAGAAATGCTGTTTTAGTGCTTCTGAGCAAATGAACTCAAAACAAGTCTAGAAGTGCTTTAAACGTTGTTTCTCAGCGAGAGAAAGCTTTTTCATGCAGTTACAAAGCAGAAATAGCCTTTTCAGTGTGTTTCTAGCTTTGGACACAGAAAGTCTTATTAGAGCTCAAAATGCACTTTTTGCTTAGTTTTTGACTTCTTATGAGCAGAAATGCTGTTTTAGTGCTTCTGAGCAAATGAACTCAAAACAAGTCTAGAAGTGCTTTAAACGTTGTTTCTCAGTGAGAGAAAGCTTTTTCATGCAGTTACAAAGCTGAAATAGCCTTTTCAGTGTGTTTCTAGCTTTGGACACAGAAAGTCTTATGGGAGCTCAAAATGCACTTTTTGCTTAGTTTTTGACTTCTTATGAGCAGAAATGCTGTTTTAGTGCTTCTGAGCAAATGAACTCAAAACAAGTCTAGAAGTGCTTTAAACGTTGTTTCTCAGCGAGAGAAAGCTTTTTCATGCAGTTACAAAGCAGAAGTAGCCTTTTCAATGTGTTTCTAGTCTTAGGCACAGAAAGTCATTTTAGAGTGCAAAATGCACTTTTGCTTAGTTTTTGACTTCTTATGAGCAGAAATGCTGTTTTAGTGCTTCTGAGCAAATGAACTCAAAACAAGTCTAGAAGTGCTTTAAACGTTGTTTCTCAGCGAGAGAAAGCTTTTTCATGCAGTTACAAAGCAGAAATAGCCTTTTCAGTGTGTTTCTAGCTTTGGACACAGAAAGTCATTTTAGAGCTCAAAATGCACTTTTTGCTTAGTTTTTGACTTCTTATGAGCAGAAATGCTGTTTTAGTGCTTCTGAGCAAATGAACTCAAAACAAGTCTAGAAGTGCTTTAAACGTTGTTTCTCAGCGAGAGAAAGCTTTTTCATGCAGTTACAAAGCAGAAGTAGCCTTTTCAATGTGTTTCTAGTCTTAGACACAGAAAGTCATTTTAGAGCTCAAAATGCACTTTTGCTTAGTTTTTGACTTCTTATGAGCAGAAATGCTGTTTTAGTGCTTCTGAGCAAATGAACTCAAAACAAGTCTAGAAGTGCTTTAAACGTTGTTTCTCAGCGAGAGAAAGCTTTTTCATGCAGTTACAAAGCAGAAGTAGCCTTTTCAGTGTGTTTCTAGCTTTGGACACAGAAAGTCTTATTAGAGCTCAAAATGCACTTTTTGCTTAGTTTTTGACTTCTTATGGGCAGAAATGCTGTTTTAGTGCTTCTGAGCAAATGAACTCAAAACAAGTCTAGAAGTGCTTTAAACGTTGTTTCTCAGCGAGAGAAAGCTTTTTCATGCAGTTACAAAGCAGAAATAGCCTTTTCAGTGTGTTTCAAGCTTTGGACACAGAAAGTCATTTTAGAGCTCAAAATGCACTTTTTGCTTAGTTTTTGACTTCTTATGAGCAGAAATGCTGTTTTAGTGCTTCTGAGCAAATGAACTCAAAACAAGTCTAGAAGTGCTTTAAACGTTGTTTCTCAGTGAGAGAAAGCTTTTTCATGCAGTTACAAAGCTGAAATAGCCTTTTCAATGTGTTTCTAGTCTTAGACACAGAAAGTCATTTTAGAGCTCAAAATGCACTTTTTGCTTAGTTTTTGACTTCTTATGAGCAGAAATGCTGTTTTAGAGCTTCTGAGTATATGAACTCAAAACAAGTCTAGAAGTGCTTTAAACGTTGTTTCTCAGCGAGAGAAAGCTTTTTCATGCAGTTACAAAGCAGAAATAGCCTTTTCAGTGTGTTTCTAGCTTTGGACACAGAAAGTCTTATTAGAGCTCAAAATGCACTTTTGCTTAGTTTTGACTTCTTATGAGCAGAAATGCTGTTTTAGTGCTTCTGAGCAAATGAACTCAAAACAAGTCTAGAAGTGCTTTAAACGTTGTTTCTCAGTGAGAGAAAGCTTTTTCATGCAGTTACAAAGCAGAAATAGCCTTTTCAGTGTGTTTCTAGCTTTGGACACAGAAAGTCTTATTAGAGCTCAAAATGCACTTTTTGCTTAGTTTTTGACTTCTTATGGGCAGAAATGCTGTTTTAGTGCTTCTGAGCAAATGAACTCAAAACAAGTCTAGAAGTGCTTTAAACGTTGTTTCTCAGTGAGAGAAAGCTTTTTCATGCAGTTACAAAGCTGAAATAGCCTTTTCAATGTGTTTCTAGTCTTAGACACAGAAAGTCATTTTAGAGCTCAAAATGCACTTTTTGCTTAGTTTTTGACTTCTTATGAGCAGAAATGCTGTTTTAGTGCTTCTGAGCAAATGAACTCAAAACAAGTCTAGAAGTGCTTTAAACGTTGTTTCTCAGCGAGAGAAAGCTTTTTCATGCAGTTACAAAGCAGAAATAGCCTTTTCAGTGTGTTTCTAGCTTTGGACACAGAAAGTCTTATTAGAGCTCAAAATGCACTTTGCTTAGTTTTGACTTCTTATGGGCAGAAATGCTGTTTTAGTGCTTCTGAGCAAATGAACTCAAAACAAGTCTAGAAGTGCTTTAAACGTTGTTTCTCAGTGAGAGAAAGCTTTTTCATGCAGTTACAAAGCTGAAATAGCCTTTTCAATGTGTTTCTAGTCTTAGACACAGAAAGTCATTTTAGAGCTCAAAATGCACTTTTTGCTTAGTTTTTGACTTCTTATGAGCAGAAATGCTGTTTTAGTGCTTCTGAGCAAATGAACTCAAAACAAGTCTAGAAGTGCTTTAAACGTTGTTTCTCAGCGAGAGAAAGCTTTTTCATGCAGTTACAAAGCAGAAGTAGCCTTTTCAATGTGTTTCTAGTCTTAGGCACAGAAAGTCATTTTAGAGCTCAAAATGCACTTTTTGCTTAGTTTTTGACTTCTTATGAGCAGAAATGCTGTTTTAGAGCTTCTGAGTATATGAACTCAAAACAAGTCTAGAAGTGCTTTAAACGTTGTTTCTCAGCGAGAGAAAGCTTTTTCATGCAGTTACAAAGCAGAAATAGCCTTTTCAGTGTGTTTCTAGCTTTGGACACAGAAAGTCTTATTAGAGCTCAAAATGCACTTTTTGCTTAGTTTTTGACTTCTTATGAGCAGAAATGCTGTTTTAGAGCTTCTGAGTATATGAACTCAAAACAAGTCTAGAAGTGCTTTAAACGTTGTTTCTCAGCGAGAGAAAGCTTTTTCATGCAGTTACAAAGCAGAAATAGCCTTTTCAGTGTGTTTCTAGCTTTGGACACAGAAAGTCTTATTAGAGCTCAAATTGCACTTTTGCTTAGTTTTTGACTTCTTATGAGCAGAAATGCTGTTTTAGTGCTTCTGAGCAAATGAACTCAAAACAAGTCTAGAAGTGCTTTAAACGTTGTTTCTCAGTGAGAGAAAGCTTTTTCATGCAGTTACAAAGCAGAAATAGCCTTTTCAGTGTGTTTCTAGTCTTAAGCACAGAAAGTCTTATTAGAGCTCAAAATGCACTTTTGCTTAGTTTTTACTTCTTATGAGCAGAAATGCTGTTTTAGTGCTTCTGAGCAAATGAACTCAAAACAAGTCTAGAAGTGCTTTAAACGTTGTTTCTCAGTGAGAGAAAGCTTTCATGCAGTTACAAAGCAGAAGTAGCCTTTTCAATGTGTTTCTAGTCTTAAGCACAGAAAGTCATTTTAGAGCTCAAAATGCACTTTTTGCTTAGTTTTTGACTTCTTATGAGCAGAAATGCTGTTTTAGTGCTTCTGAGCAAATGAACTCAAAACAAGTCTAGAAGTGCTTTAAACGTTGTTTCGCAGTGAGAGAAAGCTTTTTCATGCAGTTACAAAGCAGAAATAGCCTTTTCAGTGTGTTTCAAGCTTTGGACACAGAAAGTCATTTTTAGAGCTCAAAATGCACTTTTTGCTTAGTTTTTGACTTCTTATGAGCAGAAATGCTGTTTTAGAGCTTCTGAGTATATGAACTCAAAACAAGTCTAGAAGTGCTTTAAACGTTGTTTCTCAGCGAGAGAAAGCTTTTTCATGCAGTTACAAAAGAAATAGCCTTTTCAGTGTGTTTCTAGCTTTGGACACAGAAAGTCTTATTAGAGCTCAAAATGCACTAATTGCTTAGTTTTTGACTTCTTATGGGCAGAAATGCTGTTTTAGTGCTTCTGAGCAAATGAACTCAAAACAAGTCTAGAAGTGCTTTAAACGTTGTTTCTCAGCGAGAGAAAGCTTTTTCATGCAGTTACAAAGCAGAAATAGCCTTTTCAGTGTGTTTCTAGCTTTGGACACAGAAAGTCTTATTAGAGCTCAAAATGCACTAATTGCTTAGTTTTGACTTCTCATGGGCAGAAATGCTGTTTTAGTGCTTCTGAGCAAATGAACTCAAAACAAGTCTAGAAGTGCTTTAAACGTTGTTTCTCAGCGAGAGAAAGCTTTTTCATGCAGTTACAAAGCAGAAATAGCCTTTTCAGTGTGTTTCTAGCTTTGGACACAGAAAGTCATTTTAGAGCTCAAAATGCACTTTTTGCTTAGTTTTTGACTTCTTATGAGCAGAAATGCTGTTTTAGGTCTTCTGAGCAAATGAACTCAAAACAAGTCTAGAAGTGCTTTAAACGTTGTTTCTCAGTGAGAGAAAGC
Organism: Puntigrus tetrazona; assembly: GCF_018831695.1. Lineage (NCBI taxonomy): Eukaryota > Metazoa > Chordata > Actinopteri > Cypriniformes > Cyprinidae > Puntigrus > Puntigrus tetrazona. The sequence goes on along the minus strand of NW_025048288.1, from coordinate 80,452 downwards.
TTTTTCATGAAGTTACAAAGCAGAAATAGCCTTTTCAGTGTGTTTCAAGCTTTTGACACAGAAAGTCATTTTAGAGCTCAAAATGCACTTTTTGCTTAGTTTTGACTTCTTATGAGCAGAAATGCTGTTTTAGAGCTTCTGAGTAAATGAACTCAAAACAAGTCTAGAAGTGCTTTAAACGTTGTTTCTCAGTGAGAGAAAGCTTTTTCATGCAGTTACAAAGAAATAGCCTTTTCAGTGTGTTTCTAGCTTTGGACACAGAAAGTCTTATTAGAGCTTAAAATGCACTTTTTGCTTAGTTTTGACTTCTTATGAGCAAAAAGTGCATTTTGAGCTCTAATAATAGTTTCTGTTTCAAAGACTAGCAACACACTGAAAAGGCTTTTTCTGCTTTGTTACTGCATAAAAGAGCTTTCTCTCGCTGAGAAACAACTTTTAAAGCATTTCTAGGCTTGTTTTGAGTTCATATGCTTAGAAACACTAAAACAGCATTTCTGCTCATAAGAAGTCAAAACTAAGGAAAAAAAGTGCATTTTGAGCTAGAAAATGACTTTCTGTGTCTAAGACTAGAAACACATTGAAAAGGCTATTTCTGCTTTGTAACTGCATAAAAAGCGTTCTCTCGCTGAGAATCAACTTTAAAGCATTTCTAGGCTTGTTTTGAGTTCATATGCTTAGAAACACTAAAACAGCATTTCTGCTCATAAGAAGTCAGAAACTAAGCAAAAAGTACATTTTGAGCTCTTAAATGACTTTCTTTGCTAGAGACTATGAATACACTGAAAAGGAATTTTCTTCTTTGTAACTGCATGAAAAAGTATTCTCTCACTGAGAAACAAGCATTTTTGCTCGTAAGAATTCAAAAACTAAGCAAAAGTGCAGTTTGAACTCTAAAATGACTTTCTGTGCCAGAGACTAGAAATACACTTAAAAGGCTTTTTCTGCTTTTTACTGCATGAAAAATCTTTCTCTCACTGAGAAACAACTTTTAAAGCACTTGTAGACTTGTTTTGAGTTCATTTGCTCAGAAGCACTAAAACATCATTTCTGCTCAGAAGTCAAAAACTAAGCAAAAGTGCATTTTGAGCTCTAAAATGACTTTCTGTGTTTAAGACTAGAAACACACTGAAAAGGCTTATTTTGCTTTGTAACTGCATGAAAAAGCATTGTCTCACTGAGAAACAGCTTTTAAAGCACTTCTAGACTTGTTTTGAGTTCATATGCTTAGAAGCACTAAAACAGCTTTTCTGTTCATAAGGAGTCAAAAACTAAGCAAAAGTGCATTTTGAGCTCTAATAAAACTTTTTGTGTCCAAAGCTAGAAACACACTGAAAAGGCTTTTTCTGCTTTGTTACTGCATAAAAGAGCTTTCTCTCGCTGAGAAACAACTTTTAAAGCACTTCTAGGCTTGTTTTGAGTTCATATGCTTAGAAACACTAAAACAGCATTTCTGCTCATAAGAAGTCGAAAACTAAGGAAAAAGTGCATTTTGAGCTCTAATAAAACTGTCTGTGTCCAAAGCTAGAAACACACAGAAAAGGCTTTTTCTGCTTTGTAACTGCATGAAAAGCTTTCTCGCTGAGAAACAACTTTAAAGCATTTCTGCTCATAAGAAGTCAAAACTAAGCAAAAGTGCATTTTAAGCTCTAAAATGACTTTCTGTGTCTAAGACTAGAAATACTTGAAATGGCTTTTTCTTCTTTGTTACTACATAAAAGCTTTGTCTCACTAAGAAACAACTTTTAAAGCTTTTTTAGGCTTGTTTTGAGTTCATTTGCTCAGAAGCACTAAAACAGCATTTCTGGTCATAAGAAGTCAAAACTAAGCAAAAAGTGCATTTGGAGCAGTTATAAGACTTTCTGTGTCCAAAGCTAGAAACACTGAAAAGGCTTTTTCTGCTTTGTAACTGCATGAAAAAGCTTTCTCTCGCTGAGAAACAACTTTTAAAACACTTCTCAGCTTGTTTGAGTTCATTTGCTCAGAAGCACTAAAACAGTATTTCTGCTCATAAGAAGTGAAAAACAAAGCAAAACGTGCATTTTGAGCAGTAATAAGACTTTCTGTATCCAAAGCTAGAAACACACTGAAAAGGCTTTTTCTGCCTTGAAACTGCAAAAAGCATTTCTGAATTTGTTTTGAGCTTTAATGTGGCTCTTCGTATCCAAAAGTAGAAACTCACTTAAACAGGTTATTCTGCCTTGAGAATGTATGAAACATCGTTCTCTCACTGAAAAGAAATTTTGCCGCGCTTCTGGACTTGTTTTGTTGTAATTTGCTTAGAGTCAGTAAAACATTTTGCTAAATGGAGTTGTTAAATCTGGAGTTGTTTTGAGTTAATTTTAAGAATCAGTAATATAGCTTCTCTGCTCATAGAAGCCAAGAACTAAGCAAAGTGTGTTTTTTGAGCTGTTATGTGACTCTTTGTATCCAAAACTAGAAAAACACTCATAAAAGGCTCTTAGTGCATTTATAATGTTTTCTCTCACTGAGAAACACTTTTTACTGCATTTCTGTTCTTTTTTGAGTTCATTTGGTCAGAATCATTAAAACAGCATTTCTGCTCATAGGAAGCCAAGAACTAAGCAAATTGGTCATTTTAAGTTTTAATGTGCCTTTTTGTGACCAAAGTTATAAACACAATTAAAAAAGGCTCATTCTGCATTGAGAATATTTTTAAAAAAGCTTTCTCTCACTAAGAAATGCATTTTGCAGTATTGACTTGTTTTGAGTTCATTTGCTCAGAATCAGTAATCAATGCTCTGATTGACTCATCTTTGTTTTTGTTCCTAACTTTGGTCAAAAGAGTCGCATTAAAGCTCAAAATGCACAATTTGCTTAGTTCTTGGTTTCTATGAGCAGAAATACTGTTTTAATGAATCTGAGCAAATTAACTCAAATCAAGTTCAATAATGATGCAAAATGTGTTTTGTCAGTGAGAGAAAGCTATTTTATGCATTCTCAATGCAGAATGAGCTTTTTAACAATGTTTTATGGTTTTGGACACAAAAAGTCTTTGTAGAGCTAGTCGTGATAATTTTAAAAACAGCTCTAAAGGTAAGAGACAAATTCTGTCACGCTTCCGTGGTTTCTCGGGAAGGCCTCGAGACTCGAAAAATGAACTTAAACAGATTTAATCCAAAAATTGGCAAAATAAATATACAAAAGGCAGGTAGGGAGAACAAAAACCACACATAGGGACTTCACAGACTTCACTGACTTCAGGGACTTTACAGACTTCAACGAACGGACAAACGTGAACACAAAACACAGGGCTTAAATACACCAGGAAATTAACTAAATTAACGAGACACAGCTGCAGACAAAAATACAATTAAACACAAGGGGAAGGCAGGGCACAGATAGCACGTGGCTCGAGACAAAAACAATAATAAAGACCAGAGATATGACAGAATGTCCCCCTCCCCGGAGGGTGCGTCCTCACACCTAAAGTTTCAAGTTTCAAGTTTATTTGTATAGCGCTTTTACAATGGCTATTGTTCCAAAGCAGCTTCACAAAAGCAAATTATTACATAACAAAAGCAAATCATTCCACAGACAAAAGCAAATCACTACACAGCAGGATGCGTTACAAACAGCAGGATGAATTACAATGCAGAAAGTTCAAGATAGAATTAGTCCAGACAGAAGGTTGAGTTTTCCTCGACGTCATCGCAGGGGGAAGGTAATCTCCTCACTGGGTCCACTGAGAGGCTCGGTAACTAGATGCCTCGGGATGTACATCCCGAGGTGGAGACAAAAGGATAATTAGCGTAGCGGCCATTCATACTATTGGGAATCACGATGTACTGTAGCATAGGTTTATGTGAATCTTTACGAGTATGCTTTGCTAAAAAGATATGTCTTTAGCCTAGACTTAAACTGAGAGAGTGTGTCAGATCCCTGAACGTTTGCAGGAAGGTTATTCCAGAGTTTGGGTGCCAAATGTGAAAACGCTCGACCACCTTTAGTAGACTTTGCTATACGAGGAACTACCAGGAGCCCTGAGTTTTGAGATCTTAAAGAGCGTGACGGGTTGTAGCTTGACAGAAGGCTAGTCAGATAAATGGGGCTAAACCATTTAGAGCCTTGTAGGTCAGTAACAGTACTTTATAATCAATTCGGAAATGAACAGGCAGCCAGTGCAGGGAGGATAAAACTGGGGTTATATGATCATATTTCCTTGTCCTGGTAAGAACTCGAGCGGCTGCGTTCTGCACTAACTGAAGCTTGTTTATTGAAGATGCTGGACAACCAGCGAGCAGCGCATTACAGTAATCCAGTCTAGATGTCATGAATGCATGAACTAGCTTTTCTGCATCTGAGAGAGAGAGCATGTGTCTGAGTTTAGCAATATTTCTAAGATGAAAGTAGGCAGATTTTGTAACATGAGTGATATGGTGTTCAAGGACAGGTTGCTGTCCAATATCACACCCAAGTCTTTAACTGTCGGAGTAACGTTTATATCACATCCATCTAATTGTAGTTTGAGCTCAGAAATTTGCTGTAAACATGAATTTGGTCCGATAAGAAGCACCTCTGTTTTATTAGAGTTTAATAGAAGAAAATTTCTAGTCATCCAGTCTTTTATGTCTTTAACACACTCTGTTAATTTAGACATTTCTGATAACTTATCAGGCTTAGATGAAATGTATAGCTGTGTGTCATCTGCATAACAGTGGAAAAAGTAACATCAAAAAACACAACTCGGAATTGGGGATACCGGTGGAGGACGGCCCCCAGGAGGGGCAAGCAGACAGGAGACCAGGGGGCACAGAAGGAGGGAGGAGCCAGGGAGGACACAGGAGGAGTCCGGAGCAGGAGGAGATCCAGAACCCAGCCATGGTGGGAGCTAGAAGCCCAGGGGAGCCGACGGGTCTACGAGCCGAGGAGGAGTCCGGGACTCGGAGGCGGGACGGTGAGGCGAGGGATCGTCCACCCTCGACGGCGATGGGGACCAGCAGACCCGTGGCGAGCTCGTGATGGAGAGCTGAGGATGAGCGCAGGGGCTGCTGGGATCCATCGTTGTTGTATGACCAGGGTGGGTAAACTGGAAGCGCCACGAGGCGCGGGCACTGAGACTCGGGAGCGCTCAGGGCGCGGGCACTGAGACTCGGGGAGCGCCGGGCACTGAGACTCGGGGAGCGGTCGGGCGCGGGCACTGAGACTCGGGGACTCCACGGCTCTGTCGCTCTCCTCAGCGATGGTTCCGTGGTCGTCCCAGACTCAGCGACTGCGCCCTCCGTGGGCACAGGCCTGGACTCCGCGACGCGGGATATGATGGGCTGGGTTCTGGATCTGGAGTGCGGCTGGTGTCGTTGCGCAACAGTCATCGGCGAATTGCACCCACTCGATGTAAGCGCGACGCTCTCTCGAGGCCCTTCCCGGACAGCTTCGCTCGTGTGGTGGTGTTTAGTCCTCGGAAATGGATTGAGCACAAATAAATATACAAAAGTCAGGCAGGAGAACAAAAACCACACATAAGGACTTCATGGACTTCACAGACTTCAACGATCGGACAAACGTGAACACAAAACACAGGGCTTAAATACACCAGGAAATTAACTAAATTAACGAGACACGGCTGCAGACAATAATACAATTAAACACAAGGGGAAGGCAGGGCACAGATAGCACGTGGCTCGAGACAAAAACAATAATAAAGACCAGAGATATGACAAATTCAATAAATGGTCTTTAAGGATTTTATTCTTATAGAATGTCAGACAGTCATATAGACACACACTTTGCTGCAGAGTGCGACAAAGACGACAGGGCGGTCTTACCTTTTTATACCTTTTCTCACCCCTCAAGGTTACTATTCTGAACAGCAGTACTTTTTCACACATGGCTAGGAGGTAGAAAGAAGCATAATGAATTGCCTTTTAAAGATACCTTCCCAGTATAGGTGATGTCTCCACCCCCTCTGCACTCATTTCCTGTTTGCACAGTATAAAGCCAGAGCACATGTTATGTTTGGCGTGAAGTATTACCAATATTTCACAGCCTTACCAAGCGCTTCTCTCATGATTATTCTGACTGCTATCTTGTGTATGACCTTGCATGTTTATGCTGACCACTGTTTCTTCGGATCTCCCTTGTATTCTGGTAACCTGATTAGATTGATGTTTGTGTTACGACCCATTGCCTGTTCTATTGTCTTTGCTATTTAGAAATCCCTTCAACCTGTTTGCTGATTTGACCGCCTACCTGTTAACAATGAACCTCTGCCTGTTATATCTGATTACTCTTTCTTAGATTGTCCAAATAAACTTCCACATGTGGATTTGCAGACGTCATCAGCGTCCTCACCATCCTTCTTCTTATGGTATAGCATACCCTAAAGGTTGTTTCTTGTTATAACTAGGGCCCCCCTGCTGTTACTTTCAATCAAAACCTCTCTTGCAGGCTCAGTCATTTCTTATATTGATAGTAAAAAAGGCAAAAGAAATAAAATTTCCACAACAATTTTCTCCCTTTTTATTATTTACTAATAATAACCAATAACCAATTTCTAAATGTATTTCTACTTTACTACTGAATTATATTCTACTGGTGCATACAATATCATGATATATGTAAAATAAATAACAACAACACAGGTGCCTATACATTTTTTGGTAGCTGGGCTAAATAAGTAAGCACTGTTACTGCACTCCGAACCTAAGTTCAACCCTCAGTCATTCCACAAATGCAGAACAGCACCCTGTAATTATTTCATTCTCATCATTAGGAATAAATAAATTCTTGATTAAAACATTGAACTACCCACTATACATCATGCAGTGCATCAGTACATCACACAAATGTAATAATTTTATAACTATGTCATAGATCAAAAGTTCATCACACTTATACTATTCATTTCTGATTTTACATATAAATGATCACTCTCTTAGATTCATGAAAATAGGTCCTAATTCTGCAAAGGCAAGTTCTCTGCAAGCTCTGCAAGTTGTGTTAAAGGACCCTTTTAGACTTTTGCAGATAAATTACAGACCTGGACCTCATATCTACATCCTTGTGGGTGTTAAATTGCCCATGGTTCCCCCATTATCACAGTGATACTAAACAGATTTGCTCAGATTTGTCCCTATATCAAAGCTCCAGAAACATTACAATGAGGAGTAACAAACCCCTGTGCCATTCACTGATGGATTAACTAGAGATATGGCCTGACCATGCCATTTCAATACCCATCACACACATACATAAGGCCATTTTCTTTATTTTAAGCCTTGATTAAACAGTCAAGAATATATCTCATACAGTATATGTTTGTGTTGCATGTGTGTTCCTTCATCACATTATCCTAATTACAACTCTTCATTTGCTTTATTTAGACTCTAAATGCCTATATTCATGTATATGAGTGTATCTCTACTTTGATATCTTCTAGAGGGTTCTTCTTTGGTATCAAAATTATCCTCTCATTATCCCTCAAATGACGATTTACCTTATAGAATCATTAAGTGCATTATACCATTTCTACTTTGTTTTGGAATAAAGTGGCTCCATGCCTCTGGCAATTCCACCCAAATGGTGGGTGTATCAGGAGCTATCAAAAGTCCTTTCTTTGAGACAGATACTCTACAGACTCAACTCTTGAGTTCAACCTTCTGGTAGTTAAAAACTAACGCAAGTAACTTTTATAACTAGTTGGATATGTGTTTAAGTTTGAGCCCTTTTTAAGGTGAATTTTGATTCTTTGGTAATTCTCAACAGTTGTAGATAATTGATGTCTCTCTCTTTTTTCCTTACTTTCCTGTATATGTGTTTTTTTTAATGTGTTGTATGTTATCTATAGCCTTGTTTATTAAATCCCTTATATTCACAATTAATTGTCTCCTGGTGCTGCTCACAATTTGATGTCACTGAATGTTGACCCTTGCTACATGCTAAATTATTGCAGAGTAGGAAAGCTATTCTTCCTTGGCCAGGAAAATAACCTTTCCTAGAATTGATAAATAATTATATTGCCTGCTCGGTGATAAACAGATCAAATAATTGTAACGTTAATTTTGCTACAGTTAATTTTAAAATCTAATCTAAATATTTATTATTAATTATACCCAGCTATAATTAGTTATAATTTACCCCCCCTTTGAGCTAATTCATTACACTTGTTCATAGCAAACATATCCCATGTTTCATGCAGTGGCTCCCATGTTTTATTTACGTTCAAGTCATTAGTCTTAAATCATTTAACACATCTTTTCCCTCATACTTCATCTACTTACTGTTTCTCACTTACACTAGTCCTTCGTAAAAAGCTATGTCCTTTCTAGTGAAAAGTGAACTCAATTAACATACTTTTGTCTTTCTACTACATTTACTCCACACTTACTTTCTCGCCCTCTATTTTCCAAAAACACCTTTTCAGGATAATCATTCGGTTCAACCATTTAATATGACACTGAAGAATTCACAAGTCTCTGTACTGAGCTAGATACGAACTGAAAAATGTATGGTAAACATAACAATAACAACAGTCTTGCCTCCACAAATTAATAACACAGTATTACACAGCCAGTAGACCCACAGGATTGTAATTCACCCAAACCATTCATTTTTAACTCCTTCAGGCACTTTTACGGCCATTTTTATGGTGAGATGATGTTTGCACTCATAAAGGCATTTGATGTTTATATGTCATCCTAGCACTTGTGGACATCTGCTTCAGATCTCTTTCTCTCTCACTTCTCTTCCTGAGATGCAGAGCTGGCATGAATTCAAGTGGCCCTTGCAGTTCTTTCTCCTCAGGTCTCGTATCACCACAAAATGTCCAGTTTGATATTGTGTAGGGTGGTTTCAGCTACTTTCCCCTTGGCTGCTTTTACCTACACACAGACATTTGTCACAAAAACATTTCTTGCAAAAGCTGACCATGTTACTATCACAAATTTTGTTGATTGCAACTGTCGTTTACCCCCTTCTAATCCCAGGTTTAGTGGTATACCAAAGAGAATTTTAAATGCCCTTAAATTCACTCTTGATCTTTTTCTCATTCTCATGTACATGACAACAATTGGGAGTGTTTCAACCCATGTGAGTCCTATTTCCTCACAACAGCCAATTTGTTTTTTATTTGTTCAGTCTTTCCTTTGCGTCTCTTTAAAAATCACTAATATTAATGTGGCAACGTGGGTGACAATCTAACCTTATTTGTTCATTGGCGTGTGATTGTCACCCACAATAGCCAATAAGATTGTGCCTTTACAGTATTTAAGGCTGGAGTCATGTCACCTGGTGTGCGCCACCGCTGGGACTGCTTTGATGGAGTGCGCATGTGCAGAGGTGCGCAAAGTGGCTGGTTGATACTTTGTTCTGGTTACAGGCTGTCCACCATATGTCAGTTGTGGATCCTTTCGTGTCTTTCCTGCATAATCTTTTGTGAGTTGTGAGCAGCGGTAAAACTTGTGCTTATAATAATCCGCTTTTTGTGCGTTGACGTCTTTCCAATGCCGCGCGCCTAGTTACGAGAATGCGGAAGTGTTTACACGGCGTTTAAAAGGACGGCGCGCTGTTTTTCTCCTGTTTTTCTCCTTTTTCTTTGGGACTTTCTATTCGTTTTCTTTTATTTTCCTTTTGTGGTATGCCCACTGTTATGTTATTAATTTTGTTTGCATCTGTTTATCGTCATCATTTAAAACTGATCAAGACGGGTTGGTTGCACCGTGACTTTTACCAGTGCTGTGAAAAGTGTCCTGATGCAACTTTGACTTTTGATAACCTAATTGCTGACCCTATCGCTCCAGTGAGCATTTGAACTGTTCCATCCAGTATTTGGGTCCTTTTTCTTTGCTTTGAATATTTTTGTAGGTTTAATTTGATGGAAATGTCTTTACTGTATTACCGAATGTAATATTACTTTTCTCTTGTTTTGGCTTTCTCTAGGCACTGTCGGTCCCTGAGGCTGGGAGGCTAGTTAGCTTCGAGTATTGGTGGTGGTATAATCGCGTGGAGTGCAGTGCTGCTTGGATTCACCTTTCACAGATTGTGTGTGTGTGTGGGATGCACGAGTGCGCCATTAGGATCCTCACTTCGCCTAGCCTGCCCTTGCCGTTGGAAAGTCTGTGCTGTATCTTATTTTTCTTTTGTTTCTTTGAGTATTCTAAATGTCTTTATTCGTAGGAAACAGAGCTCCCTTTTTGTGACCATGTGATATTGAATTGATACTGATTGATCTTGAGACTTTTAAATATTTATTGTGGATATCGAAAATAAAGTTTTGTACATTGTTCCCTAATGCCTCTCCTCGAGTTATTCTGGCCTACGAATCTGTGCTTCCTAATTTTTATTTCCCGGTTTTAGTTACGGGGTGGCGTAGTTGGTTCCTTTTAAATATAACAACCTTTTTCCACTCAGTATTGCCACTTTTTCTGGCATAGTCGGCAGGATAGGCTTTTCCTTCTTGGAGACACGTGAGTACATGTACTTGTATATTTGGGTTGCTCTGTGTATTGTTGTTCTTTTTTCTTTCTTGTGGTCTTTTGTAGGATCAAATTTGTGGTAAAACATTTGGTGCAAGGAGAGAAACGGCAGCGTCGTCCAGTGTGTCTTTCTCTTGTGGTAAGTGAGGTCTGTGGGTAAGTATGGAGGAAGAATTGCGAGAATTAAGGGAGATGGTGACTCAGTTGAGAGCAGATAACGAACTGTTATGGCAAGAGCAATCCTCTGCTCATTTGGCTCCTAGTGGGCCATCCTCTGTAGTTCCTGGGCCTCCTCCTTCCACTTCACGGTCAAGTAATGAGTGTACCGCTCTGCCAGAGAGATGTTTTTGTACCCCGAGACCGAAAGTGCCCAAAATTTAGTGGCAGGTCCAGCCTTAATATTGAGGAGTGGATTGAGGAAGCCCAGGCTTGTATGCAGGCACATTATATGTCTGCATCTGATAAAGCATTCTTCCTCTTTGACCATTTGGAGGAGAAGCAAGGGAAGAGATACGTTACCGTCCGGATGATGAGCGTAATGATCCAGAGAAAATTATTTCCGTATTAAGAGTTGTATGGCTGCTCACAATCATATGTTTCTTTGCAGGAGGCTTTCTTCTCTAGGAAGCAGCAAGAAGGGGAGTCTTTGTTGGAGTTCTCCCTTGCTTTGATTGGCCTCCTGGAGCAAGTGAAGCAAAAGTCACCTTATAAAATGCCAAATTTTCAAGTTTTATTGCGCGACCAGTTTATCGAGCACGTTAATTACAATGCTTTACGTCGTGAGCTTAAACAATTGGTACGAGGTCAACCCACTCTGACCCTCTTAGATGTACGTGCGAAGCACTCCGATGGGAACGGGAGGGTATGCCAGGTAGCTCAGGGGTCGTAGTCATTCGCTTCCCTCTGCCCTATGGCATTCAATATGGGGTGCGGGGTGAGCCTCGTGAGAACCCTGTGAAGTCTTCTCATGGGTCTGAGTTGGGAGAAGTTAAAGAAATGTTGCGATTGCAGCAGGAACAAATAAGTATGTTAACACAAAGTATTGCCCGTTTACAGGCCCCTCAGCCCCATAATCGATCTCTTCAGCCACATAGTCGTTCCCCTCAGCCTCATAGCCAACCCCTCGCCGGAACCAGATTGTGTGTCGGCGATGTCAGAAACCGGGTCATTTTGCTAGGAGTGCGATGGAGAGCGCGTACCCACTCGTTACTCGTCGACTCGCGTCATCTCAAAATGGTGGACAGCCTGATTTGCCTGCGCCTTTCGGAAACTAGTACCCACCGCGTTGCAGAGTCAAGGCGCGGTTGGGAAAAAAATGGCTCAAGTACTACTCTAGCTCATTTAATGTCTTCATGCCCACATCTTCTGGTTCGTGATCGGTGGTATTCAAGTGCCCTGTTTGGTTGACACTGGGTCTATGGTGTCCACCATCACCAAAGCTGCTTCCAAACTTATTTTCAGACTTGGGGCATAGATCGTTTAAAATCGTGCCACTGGCTTCAACTTTGTGCAGCTAACGGTTTGTCGATCCCTTATATCGGCTATATGGAACTAGATATTGAGATGTGTAATCTATTGATTTCTAAGTGTGGGGTTTTGGTGGTCAAAGATCCTCCTGGGGGCATCTGTTCTCAAATTCCCGGAGTGTTGGGAATGAATGTTCTCAGTCGATGCTACCAGGAGCTCTTTGGACAGTATGGCCCTGGCTTGTTTGATTCTCCTCCTCTTTGGAGGCCCCAAAATTCGTATTACAGGCATTACAGTACTGCCATTTAACAGAGGACCAGTCTTCAGTGGTGTGTACTGGTAAGGCTAAGTTGCTTGGGTCATAAGCGGTGTCGTATTCCGGTGGCATGTTAAAGCTTGTACCAGCCACATGCTCTGAACAATATGCGGAAGGAACTGTGTTGTTCGAGCCTCCTGTGTACGGGTTGCCAGCTGGATTGTTGGCCTCACCAGCACTGGTTAAAGTAGTCCGTGGTACAGTTTATTTGCCCATGGTTAATGTGGGAACCGCAGACGTAATGTTGTAAGACAAGAAAGGATGCTTTTCCCCTCCTCGAATTGAAGAGTCCTCGACTTCTTGACGGGGGCTGGTTGGTTTTCCACTATGGATTTGGCTAGTGGTTACAACCAGGTCCCGTCCTCGAAAAGGATAAACCCAAGACAGCGTTCTGTACCCCATTTGGCCTATTCGAATTCAACCGTATGCCCTTCGGGCTGTGCAACGCCCAAGCACCTTTCAGCATTTGATGGAACGGATGTTCGGGATCAACAGGGTAGTTCGCTACTGTTGTACCTGGATGATATTGTGGTGTTCTCCACCTCCGTTTCGCAGCATCTGGAGCGCTTGGAGGTTGTGTTGGGTCGCTTGGAGCGTGAGGGTTTGAAGGCCAAATTGGCGGCGCGCCTTCTTTCAGAAGGAGGTGAAATATCTGGGTCATGTGATCTCTGCTCAGGGTGTTTCCACTGACCCCAACAAGATTGAGGCGGTCTCGCAGTGGCGGTGTCCCACCAGTGCGTCTGAACTACGCTCGTTCCTGGGGTTTGCCAGCTATTATCGCCGTTTTGTGCAGGGCTTTGCGAAGTTGGCAGCCCCCTTGCACCAGGTTGTAGCTGAGTGTGCTGCTGGCAGGCCCCGGGTGCGAGCAGGTAAGAGCTTTTCTGACGCTTGGTCGGAGCAGTGCCAACGCAGCTTTGAGGAGTTGAAGGTTAGGCTTACAACTGCTCCAGTGTTGGCATACGCTGACTTCTCCTGCCGTTTATTTTAGAGGTAGATGCCAGTTATGGTGGCTTGGGGGCAGTCCTCTCCCAGGAGCAGGAAGGGAGAGTTCGACCTATTGCGTATGCCAGCCGCAGTCTTAGGCCCACTGAGCGCAACATGGTTAACTACAGCTCTATGAAGCTGGAGTTCCTGGCGCTCAAGTGGGCCATGGCTGAAAAGTTTCGCGAATATCTGTTGGGGCATAAGTGTATCGTCTATACTGACAATAATCCTCTTAGCCATTTGTTAACCGCGAAGCTTGCTGCGACTGAACAGCGCTGGGCTGCCCAGCTTGCTGCATTTGATTTTACGATCAAGTATCGGTCAGGTAGGAGTAATAGAAATGCTGATGCCCTGTCGAGGCAGGACCCCTCTGGCCAGTGTACGGTGAGTGCAGTGTTGCCAGGAACTGAAGTGCCAGCTACGGTTAAGCAGGTTTTTGTAGCGGAGTTATCGCCCACCGGCAACTCAAGCAGTAGTCTCTGTGTTGCCTAGTTTTGAGGGTGATATGGGTGTCTGTCAGCAGGCTGACCCGGTAATTGGTCAGGTATTGCGGTTTTGGAGACGAGGGTTCCCCCTCTTCAGAGGAGCGTAGACAGCTGCCCAAAGCAGCTCTGCTGCTACTCCGCCAATGGGATCGGCTGGTGGATAAGGAGGAGTGTTGCATCGTCGTGTTTTTCGCCCGATGGAGGTGAGGAGAGGTTCCAGTTGATTCTTCCAGTTGCTCTGCGGGCTGAGGTCTTGGCCCAGGTTCACCAAGGGCATGGACACCAGGGCATTGACCGCACCACTGAGCTGGTACGACAACGCTGTTATTGGCCAGGCCTTGCAGCTGATGTGGCTCAGTGGTGCCGTGAGTGTGAGAGATGCCAGACTGCCAAAGATGTACAGCCAGTGGCTCATAGTTTTATGGGCCATCTGTTGGCAGAAAGGCCAAATGAGATTTTGGCCATTGACTTCACCCTGCTTGAGCCATCACGTTCAGGAGTGGAGAACGATTGGTAATGACTGACGCCTTTACCAAATTTACACAGGCGATCCCCACTGCAATCAGCGGGCAGAAACTGTAGCTCAGGTGCTTGTGTCTGAGTGGTTTTGCAAGTTTGGTGTTCCTGCTCGCATCCACTCAGACCAAGGCCGTTGTTTTGAGTCCTCCCTCATCCAGCAGCTTTGTAGCTTGTATCAGGTGGAGAAGTCTCGCACTACTACTCCCATGGCACCCTGCGGTAATGGGCAGTGCGAGCGTTTCAACAGAACGCTACACAATCTGTTGCGTACTCTTCCCAGCTCACGGAAGGATGACTGGGTCTCTGCTTTGCCTCAGTTACTCTTTTGTTATAACACTACTCCCCATCAAGTGACTGGGAGTCCCCTATTTCTTGATGTTTGGACAGGAACCACGATTACCTGTGGATTTCCTGTTGGGTCGTGATCAGGAGAGGGGTTCTGGTAGTGTTAATAGTTGGGTATTGGAACATCAGACAAAACTGCAGGTGGCCTTTGAGGGGGCCGGGAACAGCTGCGTATGGCAGCAGGGCGCCGTAAGGCGCAGGTATGACTCTCATGTCCGGGATATACCCCTGGGCGAAGGCCAGTTAGTCTACCTACGCAACTATGGGCCAAAGGGTCGTAATAAGATTCACGACCACTGGAGTTCTGTGGTGTATCAGGTAGTAAAGGGGCCTGGAACAGGAGGTTTGGTTTATACCATCGCACCGGTTAATGATGTAAGTAGGGTGAGGCGTGTTCATCGTTCACTGTTGAAAGCCAGAGTGGGAGGAATCCCTTAGTGCTTCCCTCAGAGGATACGGTGTTAGTCTCAGAGGAGCCACTTCCAGAAGAGCCCCCTCGATGGAGGAAGTTGACTTGGTCAGGGTGGTACCAGAGACTCCGGCTGCTCCCATTGGGTTAGCAAGTCGGGACACGGTGGTGGTAAATTCCAATTCACTATAGCCTGTGGTGGATGCAGGGGCTGGGATGCCTGTGGCTCCTGGACCATCAAGGCAGGACACCGTAAGTCAATTACTTTTGACTGATTCTGGTCTTTAGGTCACCTGTACAGTGATGGGGCAGTGAGACGGTCTAGGCGGACCACTGCAGGTCATCATTCTAATCGTAATCATCTTCCTAGGGCCGTGGGGAGGTAGCAAGTGTTGAGACTGAGGCCTCAACCAGTTCTATATTTGCATTGTTCAGGCCTTGGGATTAGGTCAGTTAGACTAATCGTCGGGGACGACGATTCAAGAGCTGAGGGTAGATTGTGGCAAGGTGGGTGACAATCTAACCTTATTTGTTCATTAGCGTGTGATTGTCACCACAATAGCCAATAAGATTGTGCCTTTACAGTATTTATGGCTGGAGTCATGTCACCTGGTGTGCGCCACCGCTGGGACTGCTTTGATGGAGTGCGTATGTGCAGAGGTGCGCAAAGTGGCTGGTTGATACTTTGTTCTGGTTACAGGCTGTCCACCATATGTCAGTTGTGGATCCTTTCGTGTCTTTCCTGCATAATCTTTTGTGAGTTGTGAGCAGCGGTAAAACTTGTGCTTATAATAATCTGCTTTTTGTGCGTTGACGTCTTTCCAATGCCGCTCGTCTAGTTACGAGAATGCGGAAGTGTTTACACGGCGTTTAAAAGGACGGCGCTGCTGTTTTTCTCCTTTTTCTTTGGGACTTTCTTTTCGTTTTTTTTATTTTCCTTTTTGTGGTATGCCCACTGTTATGTTATTAATTTTGTTTGCATCTGTTTATCGTCATCATTTAAAACTGATCAAGACGGGTTAGTTGCACGGTGACTTTTACCGTGCTGTGAAAAGTGTCCTGATGCAACTTTGACTTTTGATAACCTAATTGCTGACCCTATCGCTCCAGTGAGCATTTGAACTGTTCCATCCAGTATTTGGGTCCTTTTTCTTTGCTTTGAATATTTTTGTAGGTTTAATTTGATGGAAATGTCTTTACTGTATTACCGAATGTAATATTACTTTTCTCTTGTTTTGGCTTGCTCTAGGCACTGTCGGTCCCTGAGGCTGGGAGGCTAGTTAGCCGAGTATTGGTGGTGGTATAATCGCGTGGAGTGCAGTGCTGCTTGGATTCACCTTTCACAGATTGTGTGTGTGTGTGTGGGATGCACGAGTGCGCCATTAGGATCCTCACTTCGCCTAGCCTACCCTTGCCGTTGGAAAGTCTGTGCTGTATCTTATTTTTCTTTTGTTTCTTTGAGTATTCTAAATGTCTTTATTCAGTAGGAAACAGAGCTCCTTTTGTGACCATGTGATATTGAATTGATACTGATTGATCTTGAGACTTTTAAATATTTATTGTGGATATCGAAAATAAAGTTTTGTACATTGTTCCCACGTCTCTCCTCGAGTTATTCTGGCCTACGAATCTGTGCTTCCTAATTTTTATTTCCCGGTTTTAGTTAACGGGGTGGCGAATGGTTCCTTTTAAATATAACAACCTTTTTCCACTCAGTATTGCCACATTAATCTTTTGTGTTTCCAATTATAGTACTGACCTTATACATAATTTTGACTCCAATCTTTCGTGATTGTAGTTATATTTACTTAAATGTAACTGCTGATCCCTCTAGTTGTGATTAAATTTGGATCATTGGTGGCTCCGCCTAAGATGGCTGCTTAGTTTGTTAGCTCCGTGCCAGTTCCCCCTTTTTTTTTAAGTTTTCTGTATTTCATTTCGACAATATTCATTTAATTCGGTCCTAAAAGCATTAAACAATGTCCGACAGTAAAGAAACGCGGGAGTTTCCACTATTTAATTCCCGTCCTTCCAGAAACACAAAGAAAAACACGCTGACGCGGAACACGAGACCTCGTCTGACCAGGCCGACATCATGCTGACAGAAATCCGTTCTTTGGGATCCAGTTTGGCCAATATCGAAGGCAGACTAAGTGCGATTGATAATCGTTTGGACAATATCTCTACCTCGGTTACTTCAATTCAAGAAACAATCTCCAATTTGTCTGGTAGAGTAGACTCAAGGCAAACGCGCGTTTAACGGAAGCCGAACGCAGAATTTCCGATGTCGAAGGCGGCAGGCTGGCTCGTGACAGTAAACTTGCATCGCTGGACGGAGAGTTGACATTGCTAAGAGCTAAGGTAGACGACCTGGAGAAGCGAAGCAGACGTAAAAACCTGAGAATCATCGGTCTTCCCGAAAGCCAAGGCTCTGAACCTATGGCACAGTTCCTTACGAAGAGGCTACGGAATGGCTGGACTTCGCACCCGACTCACGTTTGAAATCGAGAGAGCTCACAGATCTCTCGGCCCTGTCCTGGGACCGGTCGTCCCCCTCGAAGGCGTCCTGGTTCGCTTTCACGCTACACAGACAAGGAATCCATTCTACAGGCAGCCCGGAGAAAACGCGATATCATATAAATCCCTGCCCTCATTATTTCCCTGGGACGCAGAAAAAGCGTTTGACAGGGTTGAATGGAAATTTCTATTTGTCACTCTTACCAAATTCAATTTGGGCTCAAAATTTATCAAATTAATAAAATTGCTTTACTCTAATCCTCAAGCTACAGTGACTACAAACGGTGTGACCTCAGAACCTTTCGACATTCAAAGAGGTACGAGGCAGGGTTGTCCCCTTTCACCCCTGCTCTTTGCCCTCATGATCGAACCTCTTGCTGAATCTGTTAGACAGTGCCAAAACTTTTTTGGTATAAAAGTGGGAGATGATGAACATCGCATATCCCTGTATGCAGACGATGTCTTGCTGTACTCTTCTGAACCTAGAAAATCAATCCCTGCATTATTAAAATGCATTTCAGACTACAGCAAGTTATCTGGATATAAGATTAATCTTACTAAATCCGTGGCACTCCCTGTCAATATTTCTAATATCTCTGACCTTTTGCCTCTTTCACCATTCAAAATAACAACATCTGGTTTTAAATACCTAGACATTTTTATTCCACCAAAATTGAATGATTTATTCAATACAAACTACACGCCTCTTGTCAACAGAATTAAAAAAGATCTTATTACTTGGCATTCACTTCCTATATCCTTCTTAGGCAGAATAAATGTGATTAGAATGAATATTCTTCCAAAGTTTCTATATCTATTTCAGTGCCTCCCATGCTATTTAGCTAATCCTTTTTCAAAGACATTAACAAACACTTATCTAAATTTATTTGGAACAATAAAATGCCCCGTATTAGTTTTAATAAGTTGTGGGGCCTCGATGAACAGACACGAACCATAAAAGGGAATCGCTCTAGAACCAGGTCGTAAAATCGCTCATCCTCCGCACCCGGACCATAAAGGCAATCAAGATGGTCAGCCGAGCGATGCAGAGCGCCACAACGTCTACCAAACATTCTCAAGGGACTGTCGCTGCAGTGAGCTCGGCCAATCCGAGTACCCACGTCAAGATTGGGATGATTGAAAAGCGCAACATCTGGTCGACAGCGCGATAACCCGTTCTGTGCACTGACCTGGGATCAGTTCTACCAAGCCACCAAGTCAAAGGTGATAAGACTCCCGCGGTGAATCAACGTGGCCAGGACAGCCTCACACTTTCCAACCCCAGGAGGTTTGCTCTGTCCCAACATACATTCCTTAAAAGCGCGCCTTTTTCCTTTTCGCTACAATAAAGGAACTGCCAGGACACACATAAAACCACTAAACGAACAATCTAAATGCCTTCCTTTCAAACGAATAAAGGTTCATCTGTAAATAACTGCTTAATAAATGTTTCGGGATGTATGTAGGAACCGCTATATACTTGTTAAATAATCCTCTAACAGAGAGCGTTCCATAAGCGCTAGATAATGCATGTTTGATATCAAATTGAAGCTTACGATGTTTCCAATATCGTGATGAATGAATATATGTGTTTGTGCAATGCACAACAGTGTATTCCACTTATAAGCTTTTGATAGGGAACAGAAGTGCAGAATGTCAATTCTAACTGGGATAAAGTATGCACGAAACCGGAGTCGAAAGCAGGTGTGGACACGCCCCTTTGACCTCGGGATTGGACAACTGCCCAGGGCACGGCCCAAAACTTGCACCTCAAAACGCAGGAACAGAGCTCTCTGAGTTGAGTTGAGAACGAGAAGAATCGAGTCGGAGTCGAGTCGAGAAGAACTCTTCGGAACCACCGGGAGGAATTCGGTCGCTGCAGGAATCGCCAAGGAAACAGAGAAACTTCGGAACTTGGAGAAGTCAGAAGACTCCGAACCAGAACGACCCGATACCCTCGACTCCGGTCCGCTCCGTCACATCACTCCACGGACACTCACTGCCCTTTTCATAACCAACCCGGTTCATCCAAAGCGAACCACCAAGCTAGAGAGACTTCATTCAAGCGCCCGGAAAGCCCGACCACGTCATCCCAAGGACGAGCCTGCCCAATCAGCACGCGGGATTTCCCCAGACACGCCGAGTGGTAAAACTACCTTTCCGTCTCTACTGAATTGGCGCAGACACAGAAGCGAGGCTAAACCTAACTTTGCTTTGTTGGTGCTCTTAGTGCGATCTCAGAACTAGCTAACAGACTTTGGACAGACAATTATCCATTTCCCTTCCAACCCGTGAATGTGTGTATGAATGCATGTGTGTGTGTGTGTTTATGTTTAGTCTTCTCAGTGTAGTCTTGTCAAATAGTAGGTACTGTTTAATAAATTGTGTTTCATTATTACGAATTCTTGTTTGTGTGTTATGTAACTGGAAAGTCAAACTCATGCCCAGATCCGTTGTTACCTGCTCGAAGGTAAAGCGAAGAATCCAATTGATTTATTTTGCTGATCACAGAGTAAATTCATATTGGTAACATACATTTAAATTGCCCTAAAACGCTGGACGCATTAGGTGATTTAAAGGTATATTTGAATTACATACTGACTTGAATCTTTTAAGATTCAATTCCCCAAACTTGAATTGAGAGCTGATTCAAATGACAATTCATAATTATCATAATTAAAATTAGGTGTGAAAACCCTACATATAATGGTGGAGAATGCGGGCAAGATTTGATTTTCAGTTCATAATTCATAAATTTGTGATTCGTGATTTCGTGGTTTTTCTATTTTTTCGGAAGAATAGATTAAGACACAGAGACAAATTGCTGTTATTTCGTACCTCTATTTTGACATGCGAACACGTGAAAGCGCGTGTGATTTGTGAAGATTTTGAAAACTGCAGTAATCATAATATTTGTCCATAGAGACAGAGATCCGCGTTAGGAGCGTTGAGGAAAAAGCAAGCGTGTTCCTTGTTTATTTTCCATAAGGCCTTTGTTAATCTGTGACAGTGCGAGTTCCACTGTCATATGAATCTATTTCCTCCTGGCAAGAGCTTAGAAGTAGCTAACTAAGTAATCCTTGGCCATTTAGTCACTGGAAGAAGTGAAACCGAGCGTAACGCAGAGAGCGTCAGAACGCGAAGTATATGGGAGAAGAAAATTCTTGATCAAGTGAATAAACTGTGCAGACCCCGCGCGTCCGATGACGTCATTGTTTAATTGCAGTATATGCATGTAAAAGTGCCTCACTTTTAGCAAGTGAAGTTGTCAGTGCTAGACGAAGCTGATCGAGTTTACTCGTTGCGAAATGCGCCGTCATTTCGGGTGGGCGAACTCGTACAATAGCGAATTGCACGTATCCATAGTAACGACGCGGAAGTCCTAGGACGCCGTTTCGAGTTAACCTCAAAGTGCGCAAGCGCAGTCCTCCGGCGCCATATTTGAAGTTTGTGAACAGAGGCTAGGATACCTGAATCTAATGTGTTGGCATTGAAACCTATGCAAACTGTTAGCATCAGGATAGCGCTTTAGACCTCTGTCGTCCATTGAGTTGAATGCCGTGTGTGTTTATGGCGTGTTGAGTTCCATCGAACGCCGGAACCACAATAGTGGGCTTCCTCCTCCTTTCCCTTCACGTTTATCCCCTTTTTCCTCACCTTTCCCTTACCGAGAAGAATGTTGACAAATGTTTGAACTGCCATAACCGTTGGTATTAACAAGAAACGTTTTTTCTTACCCTTAGCATTTCAATGATACATTGCCATCAACAAGTATAACTGCTTTTATTAATTTAATGAGATCAGGAAATATTACCAATTTTCTAGCATTGCTAATGTGAAACCTTAATGTCATTTACTAAATGCATTAGGTTCATATTCATAAATTGCAACAATATTTGCTGATCCATTTGATTATAATTGCTTCGAATACTTTGATGATAATTGCATTGAATTTCAATTATTAACTGCCGTTATTGATTGAAAATTTTAATTTCAGCTGGTGATTTGGTTAATTATAATTGCCTTTATAGTCGTGATAACACATCACTTAAATATAATCCCTGGTTTGGAATTTTAATTTCAGATTTAGCAAATTAGGTGGCTCCCTACATAATTGCTATTTTGGGGATTTATTTAATTATAATTGCTTTATAATTTAATACCAATATCATAAATTTTCAATTATAATCGATTTGAACTTCCGTGTACTATTCCAAGCATAGTATCCCGGATTCTATTGCAGAAGATACTTAGTGATTAATTCAGGCTTGACTCCTCAGGAAGTTTTGATCATTAATTATCGCTACCAAATAGAAATTTCATTTGCAATTACGTTGGTGTGTACAGTTGAGTGCCTCCCCTCTCAATCCTCTCTACAGGGTCTCTCCCTTACTTAGGGCTTAGCAGCTAGCACTCCCTAGTGCTAGGTTGGTGCAGGGACGGTTGTCTCGGAGGTGTCACAGCGAGTGAGGACCCCGTTTGAGCGTGACCTTGTGCCAGCTGGGGCCAGCCAGGCCTCTCTGTCCTAGCATTGTGAGTGAACCCGCAGCAGGCATCAGCAATTGTGTAACGGAGGAGGAGTCAACACAAGCTGACCTGGGCGGAGGCTCGGGTAAACCACCCTGTCAGCTGCTGAATCGGGAAACCGATCAGTACCCAGGGCTCTGCCCCCGCAGCCTTGTCAGTCCAAGCCAGCCGTTGACGCACCTCCACCGTGGGCCCGCACCTTTGTGTCAAAAGCCGACGCTGTTTGAGAGGCTCACTGCAATACGGTCGGACAGAAGTCTGATTGACCTTACAGGAGCACAGGGGCGCCCAGACGGAGAGCCACACCGCTGTACTCCGACAGGTTAATCGCCCTCATCACCAAAGCCTAGGTCTAAACCCCTTTGCTAAAACCCATTTGGCTACACCCATAAGTAAGTAGGGCCTATTCAACCCTCAAGTAACTTAACTTATCACACCAACACAGTAAGACCAACCCTTAGGTATCAGGCTTAACAGCATCACCCTTTGTCAACTTTGTTTACAGTGTAAGCAACTTTCTCTCTTTTCTCTCCCTTCTTGTTCCTTTCCTCTGATCTGACTGCTGCTACTGCTTCTGAGATCACACCTGTGGGAACCAGGAAAGCAAAGAATTTAATTTGAGACATTTCTGATCAGTATCGGGTAAAACTTGACGACATTGTTTCAGATTGTTCATGCTCACAAACCTTCCCTTCTCAGCGTGTTATCCTACCCAGCCAAAACCAAAGTCGATCGACGAGGAATCGTAAACACGACCCCAGGAACAATTTACTTGGTGCACGGAGTCAATCTAACCAACTAAAAGCTAACACTGTCATTGCTATTGTTTTATCCTCGCCCGGAGGAGATTCTAATAGCAATCGCAGTCTTGGTACTTAGAAATCCCCATTTAGAAACTCCTAAAAGCATCCTCTAACTTAGGGAAAAGAGACAGTGATAGAGCCTAACCCCCTCCTTCCTTTACCAGGAAAGAGTGTGTTACCTCCCCCTCTCTGTCTCTCTCTCTCTCTCTCTCTCCTCTCTATCTCTCCTCTCTTACGTCTCTTACAGGTAGCTCCTCCCTTTCTCCAAAACAAAAAAAAAAAACGGAGAAGAAAAGAAGGAAGGACCACCTGTTACAGGAGAACGAAACGCCCAGCTATCCCTTCTTCCTGTTCTGTGTTGTCTCCTGTTCTCTGTCGTCCTGTGTGTGTTTACTAATTGTCTCCCCAGAAACGCCAGTTAGAAGCACACCCACCAGAGGATCACAGTTACAGAGAACCACGCCCACCTGACACCTCGCATTTAGCATCAACTGACACTACAGATCCACACCTCTGTCTTTCCTTGCTGTTGTCTGTTCTGCCTTGTTTGGTTGTTATTTTCTTCCAGGTCTGTGTCAGTCGTGTTTCCAAATCCCCCCTCGCCGCACCAAAACATGTCTCACACCGCAGACAACGTCGGTCACTGGGAAGACCTGGAAACATGGCTAAGTGTTGCAACCAGCAGCCTCCTACCCAAGGCCGAGGAAACACTAAAGCATCAGACCCAGGAACAGCTGGATGACAACCTAACAAGCCTAATGAAACAGGACCCAAGCCAAGGCTACAACAACAAAGAGCTAGCAAAGATCACCTGCTCCCTAAGTCACACCCTCATCGCTACCCTCAAACTGAGTGACAGGCGCGCCGCCGATCTCCAACAGGAGCTGACATGCGCACAGCGACGCATCAAACAGCTGGAACTGGAGGCTCAGGAACAACAGGAAAAGCTGGATGAGGAGAGAAAGGACCCAGAGGAGATCACCACGCTCAAAGCCTTGCTAGCAGCTTCCACACAAGAGGTGAAACAAACCAAAAGAGACTTTGACAATGCTGCCAACAACCTCCAGTACGCAGAACAGCTACTGGAGAAGGCAAAGACGACATTAGAGACAAGGCCGGCAGAATCAAAGCCCTTGAGACTCACTTGAACCAGTCAAGGAATGAGATCAGCCGCCTAGAACAACAGCTGGACTACGTCAAAGAGGAATTCGACAGTGTCAAGGAGGAACTCAGACACGCCTACGACCCTGCGCTGAGCCACTGAGGACACGGGAGGCACCAAAGTCACCCCTGCCAAGTAGGACCGGGTCTCCTGTTCTTGTAGAGGCAAGTGAACAAAGGGGGAAAGAGGCGATGCTGAAACACTCACCAGCTCCCTCTGAAGAGACATACCTCGCGAGAAGGCCAAGAGGAACGGACCCAGCCAGCCAAAGAGCATCACACGGCCTGGACCTAAAAGACCTAGACAAGATCGCCAGGAACATCGTCAAGTTCACCCCGGGTGTGCCAAGTAGTCCAGACGTTCAAACCTATCTGCAGGACGTCGAATTCCATCTGGAAGTAAGACCTCACGTCACTGATAAAGATAGACTCTATTTACTGCGAGCAACATCAAGCCCTGATGTACGCAGCTTCCTGGACCGGCAACCAGCCCAGACAAAGGCTGATTACCATCTGCTCCGAGAGGCTCTCATCAAGGAATTTGATGACCCCGAGTCAGAACAAGGACTAGTAGCCGCCCTGGAGATCAGACAAGGCCGTCATGAGTCTCCGCAAGCCTACTACAGCCGACTCAGGAGAGCATACTTCGGAACTCGCAACGAGCCCGAAATGGAACAGGACATGAACTTTAAGACTCTCTTTCTCAGGAACCTACATCCTGGGGTAAGCCACCATCTAGGCGTGCTTGCATGTCCGCGCACAATGACCATTCAGCAGCTGCGCGACTTGGCAGCACACAAAGCCTACAGCAAACAGAAGATGGCTGCAGAGAAAGGCGCTAAAGCTCCAACGGTCCTCGACTTCAACACACAAAGTCACAGACTGCCTCTAGAGGGTGCCCAACATCAAGACAGCTTCAAGCCGTCAAGAAAAGAGTGGAACGCGTCCCACAGAGAGCAAGACTTCCACGCAGGTACCAGACCCAAGCAGAGAAACGGCCGCTGGGATGGACCACGTGAACGACAGCGCTCGCCTGGGCGCCACTGGGAAAAGTCATGGGACAGTTCAAGACCGCAGGAAGGTCAGTGGGAGAGATCGTGGAATCAGTCAACCTCCTTTAGAAACCAAAGGGGAAGAGCTCCTGGGATGGCAACGGAACCTCCATGGGAAGAGCACAAACACACCCTGGAGCAACCAGCCCCAGGAATCGACAGAAAGAACTTTCAAACTGAATCCACACAAGAGCAAAAGACATCACCGTTTTTTTCTCACAAGAACTGATGAAGAGCATGATGAGAGAGTTTTTCCAGCAAATGAAGGAAGATTGGAAGTGGGAAAAGAAAGAGAAAGCGGATTCAGCCTGACTGGCAGCCGGACGAGACAGCAGCGACCACCCGACCCAACCAGACACAGAGAATAGCACTTCCTCCCGCACACTCAAAGAACCATAATGACCATAACTTCAGATGGACGAGAAATCCTACCTGAAACCCCAGCAATCGAGTTAGCCCCTAACTCACCATATGATGCTTCAAACCACGGCATCATCCAACAAACACCTGCCGCTGAAACCACTCTGGTTCCTGAAAGTGCTGTCCTGGTCGTCTGCCACTCGTCCGAAGAACTGCAGATCAGCCCTGATATCCTCCCCATCTCATCCCAAACTCCAGTCCCTCAACTCCTGGGTGATCTCATTGAGAGGTATGGCAAGAAAGTTTTACCTCTCCATCATCATCGAACGCCACATCAGGGTCGAAGCCCTTCTGGACACAGGAGCTGACATCACACTAATGTCAGCAGAACTCCTCGGAAAAATCCAGGAAGGAGCAAAGACATTAAATGGCCCCCTCAAACTTCAAAGATGTGAGCTGAACCTTCAAGCATACTCCCCACACGGGTCTACAACTGACACAAGTGGCCCCAATCCACCTAACAGTGGGTCCGATGAACCTCATCCACCCAGTTTACATCTCACCCCTTAAGACTTACCCACTGCTAATCGGAAAGGACCTGCTTAATCGCTTTGAGCCACTAATGGACTTTAAGCACTTGAAGTTGTGGACACAAGTCCGTGAACCTCTGCCCTTCCAGTCAGTAAACTCTCAGGAGTTGCAGTGCCAAGCCACAGACACCACTGCCCGTTTACAGACTGCCGAGGCAATGTCAAGGTCACAAGCAATTTCAAGTTCAAGCAGCAAGAACCAAGACAAAGACTCCAACGACCAAACAGATGCCCTCGCTAAAGCAGGTGCATTACATGGAGAGTCTTGGACGTTCCATTCCCACCCACCCAACCCAGCTGTGGCAGCCATCACCCGCCGCCAACACGCCACTGGTGTTGCGAACCCCACCTCCTCCCGTGTCTCCATCTCACCACAGTTTGCTGCTGACGATCTCAGTACCCTTCAAGCGCCGGATCCAGCACTGCAAACCATCAGTGCACACATTTCTGACCCGGCTACGCCCCTGTTTCTGACCGACCTAGCCACCTCCTCTGACCTCCGCCACCTGCACTCCATCAAGCACATGCTGCATCTCAAAGACGGCGTTCTCACGTATGTCCCTGAGCCACTCGCTACGCCACGGCTCGTAGTGCCTCAGAGCCAAAGGGGATAATGTTGACATACGCCCACGATGCACCATGCGCTGGACACCATGGCGCCAAGGCCACCTATGAGACACTCAAGCAGTGGTATACTGGCCTGGCATGCAGCAAGACGTGGCGGAATACATTGAAAGGATGCCTGGTCTGTTGCCAGTTTCAACCGGGCGAATGCAAATCACCGCACACCACTGCAAAGGAAAGGAATGACCTTCCCATGGTCGGACCTCCAAATAGACTGGGTAGGACCCTGCCACGGTCGACACGAGGTAACAAGTACTTCCTCAATGTGGTCTGCGAGTTCACAAAGTGGAAGAGTGCCTCCCAGCTCCGAATGACACGGCAGAAACAACAGCCTACCTCTTAATGAACCATATCTTCTCAAGATTTGGACTGCCCTTGAGTGTCAATTCAGACCGAGGAACTCACTTTACCACTGAGGTCATGCAAGAAATGTGGAAACTCCTGGGTGTGCAAGCCAAACTGCACATAAGCCACCACCCCATCTCTTCGGACAGGTGGAGCGTGCCAACAAGACAGTGGTCAGCATGCTGAAGAAATGCGTGTCGGCCAATCAGAAGGATTGGGATGTCAAACTTCCCCTGGTACTAATGGCCATCAGGTCCACTCCTCACGGTCCACCGGAGTACCCCCATTCGAAATGATGACGGGGAGACGCATGACACTACCCTTACACCTGCTGTACCAACCCGGTGACATGAACCTCGTCACTGCCTACACCACGCATCAGTACCTAGAAGAGTTGCATCAGCACCTGAGAACGACTTTCGCCTTTGCACAGCAACAACTCCAAAGCAGCGCGGAAGGTCGTAAGGCTTACTACGACAGGAAAGCCTCATATCAGGAACTTGAGGTCGGAGACGAAGTGTGGTATTACAGTTTCGCCCAACCACGGCCAAACACCCCTCATCGATTGTCAAAGAAGTTCCTACCTCACTGGACGGGACCCCACGAAATCGTAGACAAACTGTCACCTGTTGCCTACCGAATCAAGATTCGACAGGGGCGCAGCGAGCCAGCCCTGCGATGGGTACACCGGAACCAGATAAAGAGGCACCAGGGCTCCAAGAGACAAGGAAAGGGGGAAGACCAAACCCACTGACACAGACCGACTATCGCACCTCACTGATGTAATTCCTCACCCACTAGGGGAAACACATAGCCAGGTTTTTAAACACAACACCTACACGCTCCTTCACCGCACTGCTAGAACCAACACTCTAGTAACAAGGAGCTTCCCCACACAGGTGACCATTGTTTGTTGTCCTAACCTCTCCAATGTCCTTGTGTCCCTTATGTGTTGTCTTTTTCCTTCTCTTTCCCTCTCTGTTTCCCTTTTTCCCCTCTAGGCCCTTTTACAGGAACACCCTTAACCATTCTCTCACGTCAGGTCCTGACAATAAGATTGACTCCCGCACCAAGTCCATAGATCGAGCGCAAATGTCGTATCAAGTTTTTCACCCGATCTGCCCAAATTCCAAATTTCTGCACCACAGTTCAGTTAGCGATGGAAATGTTGTTTGTGGATGTCTGTTCTCTCTGTCCATTGTTCCAGTGCCCGATGACGTCGCAACGGGAACCTCATCGCGCAAAAGGGGATATGTGGGGCCTCGATGAACAGACACGAACCATAAAAGGGGAATCGCTCTAGAACCAGGTCGTAAAATCGCTCATCCTCCGCACCCGGACCATAAAGGCAATCAAGATGGTCAGCCGAGGCGATGCAGAGCGCCACAACGTCTACCAAACATTCTTAAGGGACTGTCGCTGCAGTGAGCTCGGCCAATCCGAGTACCCACGCCAAGATTGGGATGATTGAAAAGCGCAACATCTGGTCGACAGCGCGATAACCCGTTCTGTGCACTGACCTGGGATCAGTTCTACCAAGCCACCAAGTCAAAGGTGATAAGACTCCCGCGGTGAATCAACGTGGCCAGGACAGCCTCACACTTTCCAACCCCAGGAGGTTTGCTCTGTCCCAACATACATTCCTTAAAAGCGCGCCTTTTCCTTTTCGCTACAATAAAGGAACTGCCAGGACACACATAAAACCACTAAACGAACAATCTAAATGCCTTCCTTTCAAACGAATAAAGGTTCATCTGTAAATAACTGCTTAATAAATGTTTCGGGATGTATGTAGGAACCGCTATATACTTGTTAAATAATCCTCTAACAGAGAGCGTTCCATAAGCGCTAGATAATGCATGTTTGATATCAAATTGAAGCTTACGATGTTTCCAATATCGTGATGAATGAATATATGTGTTTGTGCAATGCACAACAGTGTATTCCACTTATAAGCTTTTGATAGGGAACAGAAGTGCAGAATGTCAATTCTAACTGGGATAAAGTATGCACCTAAACCGAGTCGAAAAGCAGGTGTGGACACGCCCCTTTGACCTCGGATTGGACAACTGCCCAGGGCACGGCCCAAAACTTGCACCTCAAAACGCAGGAACAGAGCTCTCTGAGTTGAGTTGAGAACGAGAAGAATCGGAGTCGGAGTCGAGTCGAGAAGAACTCTTCGGAACCACCGGGAGGGGAATTCGGGTCGCTGCAGGAATCGCCAAGGAAACAGAGAAACTTCGGAACTTGGAGAAGTCAGAAGACTCCGAACCAGAACGACCCGATACCCTCGACTCCGGTCCGCTCCGTCACATCACTCCACGGACACTCACTGCCCTTTTCATAACCAACCCGGTTCATCCAAAGCGAACCACCAAGCTAGAGAGACTTCATTCAAACGGCCCGGGAAAGCCCGACCACGTCATCCCAAGGACGAGCCTGCCCAATCAGCACGCCGGGATTTCCCCAGACACGCCGAGTGGTAAAACTACCTTTCCGTCTCTACTGAATTGGCGCAGACACATAGAAGCGAGGCTAAACCTAACTTTGCTTTGTTGGTGCTCTTAGTGCGATCTCAGAACTAGCTAACAGACTTTGGACAGACAATTATCCATTTCCCTTCCAACCCGTGAATGTGTGTATGAATGCATGTGTGTGTGTGTGTTTATGTTTAGTCTTCTCAGTGTAGTCTTGTCAAATAGTAGGTACTGTTTAATAAATTGTGTTTCATTATTACGAATTCTTGTTTGTGTGTTATGTAACTGGAAAGTCAAACTCATGCCCAGATCCGTTGTTACCTGCTCGAGGTAAAGCGAAGAATCCAATTGATTTATTTTGCTGATCACAGAGTAAATTCATATTGGTAACATACATTTAAATTGCCCTAAAACGCTGGACGCATTAGGTGATTTAAAGGTATATTTGAATTACATACTGACTTGAATCTTTTAAGATTCAATTCCCCAAACTTGAATTGAGAGCTGATTCAAATGACAATTCATAATTATCATAATTAAAATTAGGTGTGAAAACCCTACAAAGTTGACAAAACCAAAAGAGAAGGGAGGCATTGCTTTACCAAATTTGCAGCTTTATTACTGGTCAGCACAAGTGAAACACATGGTTAGTTGGTATAACGAATGGCTTGACTCAAGGTGGGTTAACGTAGAAGCAACGATTTGTGCCCCCCTTCCTATAAAATTTCTGCCTTTCATTAGAAATATTAGAAAAATTAAAAGCATTTCAACAAACCCTATTATTCTAAACACTCTTTTAGCATGGAGAGATGTCAGAACATATCTTAAAATTCCAGCCAACCTCTCTTTGCTTTCCCCTATTGCTAATAATCCAGATTTTCCTATTTCTTTGCATAATATAGGTCTTTCGGACTGGTTTAAATTGGGGATCTCAACTATATCTTGCCTTTTTTTAGGTAATACATTAAAATCTTTTCAACAACTTTCATGTCAATACAATATACCACAAGCAAACTTTTTCAAATACCTTCAGTTGCGTCACTTTATAAAACCTTTATCGGACAATTGTAAACTAAGACTTGAACTTACTACCATTGAACAAATTGTGACGAACAGTTTTTCTAAAGGATAATTTCAGTGATATATAATGCCCTGTCTGATACATGTACTTCTTCATTAGATAGTTTGAAGAAAGTTTGGGAAAAGGAATTGACAATGAAGACTGGTTAGCCAGTAACTAATAATTTATATTTTAAATGTAATTCATTGGGAGTTCACGAACTTAATTACAAATTCATTAATAGAATTTATCTCACACCGTTACGTCTAAAGAAAATCTATAGAAACTCTTCTGGCCTATGTTTTAATTGCAAAAAACATAAGGGATCCTTTCTTCACTGTTTTTGGCATTGTAGCAAAATCATCCCTTTCTGGAACAAAATACATAACTTTTACAAGAACTTTTCGTGTTACAGTTTCGTTTTTCCTTGAATTGTATCTGTTATCCGTTGGAGTAGAGACAGTATTTGATTCTCATGTGAAACACATGTTTTTAATTCTGGTGTATCTTGCAAAGAAATGCATACTACTATTATGGTCATCTCCTCAGGTTCCTTCTTTCAAAATGTGGATGTCTAAAATATCTATATTACTCCCACTTGAGAAACTTACATATGATGCGCACCAGAAATCCATTGATTTCTGGCAGATATGGTCACCTCTTTGGCACTATATAAAGAACCTCCCTTGATTTTCCATTTTGTGATTTCCTGTACTTGTAATGTTTTTTTATTATTATTTTTATTATAATACCTTTACCATTTTTCTTCTTCCTTTCAATTGTGCCTTGCTTTATTTGCTACTCTGTATGTCTGACACAGTATCTGTATACTTGTGATCATTGAACTGACAATAAAAAAAAAAAAAATTGGATCATTAATTAACTATACTATTTCCTAGTTTCGACTTATCGTTCGTTAGGAGTCTGGGTCGCTTAGAGACCTTGTTTGGCCAGAACACACTCACAACACATCTGGGCTCGTCCAGGTCTTAGTCAGAGGCTACTCAGTAGATCGCTTATTTTAATGCAGCCATTTCCTCAATAGACTCAAAAAGAGTAATAGAGACTCACCCTAGCATGCCAACAATGCGGAAAACCTCAGAAGCCACTAACCTACTAGAAAAGTTATTTCAGACAATATTATAAGTTAACCAAGATTAACATTTATTTTGCCAGGTGTGGCAGGAGGAGCCAAGTCTCTTTTTATAGTGCGTTATTGTTGCGTCAGCTTTGAGGTGTGTCGCTTGACTAATCGTAGCGCCGTTAACGCGCTTTCGTCATTTCCCCGGAACTAATTGGAGCACGCAAGCTGGTGAGGAGCGCATACTGTTTGTTCCTTCTTTCTAGTTTGTTTAGTTAAGAGATGTACTTTTACATGTTTTAGAGGCGTGACTCAAGTACTGGTTTTGAACAAACGCTCCTTGCTGCCGAGCAACCTGAGGGGGTTCGTAGACGTACTTAAACACTGGATAAGGTACGAACTATGGCGTAATTTTAGTATCCTAATACGCATCAAGGAAGTTGCCCGTCGCGTTAACCCATCTGTTTTTCTCAGCTGTGGTAACCGGACACGCTACCGAATAGTTTTGTTCCTGCATTGACACGTACTACTCGTATCAGTGGTTGAAACCCAAGTCCCTTCGGTCCGTAAGTAGTTTGTCTCATATAATATAGTGGGGTAAGGGGAGTGTGTTTTAATAGTGTAACGCTCTTTTTCTTGCTTTTTAGGTAAAGTGAAGGTCCATAAACTGCACTACAGTCGCCTTTTTTTGCTTTAACGGTTGCAGTGCTGTCCTGTTTCCAGACTTTTTTGGTTTAATATTATTTTTTTGGTTTTCCATATGTCTTCCTCTTTTGAAGTCGAACTGATTATTTTTTGTTTTCGGTTTTGATTTATTCGAACTGACTTCCTTTAGTACTCAGTGGAGCTAATTATGTGACTTTTATGGTCAAGTTGTTTTGTTTGTTTTCTTTTGTGCTTTAATTCTCTTGATTGGTTATTGATGATGCTATTTCATTCAAGTGACAAAGTTACTGACCTGCCTTCTTTGTTGTGACAGGGCCTGAGCACCGGGGCAGAGAATTCCTTTTAGGTGGTGGTATCTTCCTCACAGCGTGCAGTGATCACCTTCCTATGTGCGTGTGTGTGTGTGTGTGTGAGTGTGCCCGTGTGTCTACACAGTGAAATGCAGTCACCAGCGAGTGGTGTGGTCTGTCCTCCCTAGTTTCGGTAAGCTCCAGCCCGGGGGCCATTGACTTTTAGAAGTGTCTTGTGTAGATACAACAACCTTCTAGACTATTTTAAATGTTACTTCATCCAAGATTTGTCAATAAAAAAGTGTTTCGTGAGCAACTTCTCTGACTCTTAATTGGTGGGACGAATCTGTGTTTGCCTGTTTAGGTGGTTCTTTTCAATTTTTTGGGTGAAATTCCCATAGTGGCGTAGTCGGAGTGCTAGTCCCCTTTCATACTGGGGAAGTCTGATATTTCCTGCCACCTGATCCCATCATTCCCAACGCCACACAGGCAAGAACAGTTTCCAAATTGGTATAATTGATAAACATTTGCACAACTGATCAGCAGTACAAAAATAACACAAAACAAAATAAAACAAACTTAAAAGGTCAGTATACCTGGTCTTTAAAAGTACATAGTGTAGTGCATCAGGATACACATCACACTATGGGCCGATCTGACTACAGAATCGCACCTTGTTGTGTTTTGTCACTTTCCTTATATACTCAGACCAGACAAAGAGATGCCAAATGTAATTGTAAAAACCTTTTGGTGTTTAGGTTCCCGTGCTCCAGTGTCACACCTGGCTGGAACACTTTCAGAGACCTAAAAGGAGGACACACCTCCTTCTCAACAGAACACAGTTCTATCAAGTTCTTAATCTTCTCCATAATATAAGTGATTACTGTGAAATTGAGACCAATTTACCAGTCGCACTGAGACCATTCAAATGAGACCAAACATGAAGGTGAAGAACAATAGGTTCATAAGACACATGACATATAATGCCTTATTCTTAATGAACCAAGTCTTTTGGGCAGAAGGAGGGGAAGCAGGAAGAACAGAGGTGAAGCGGGTGTCATAAACACAACGGGGGGGGCTGTTTACTCTCTTTTTGAAGTCCTTTTGTTCCTTTGGATATCCCTTCTCAGATCAGTCTTAATGCATATACAGGTTTTGATTCACCTCCTCACAGTCCTTCCCTGGTCCCTTGGGCCAAACTCTGAGTGGTGCCTAAGGGACCACGAGGAGGTGAACTCAGTCCGATGTCTACAGCCGAGGTCTTGTCAGAGCAGGCTATGCTGGTTGAGGGTGTGTGAGGGCAGAGTGGTCACCTGAAAGAACAACATTAACGCAAGCACTGTAGAAATCACACCAGCGATATGTACAGTCTCTTTAAGTATCGGCGGCCCTGTGCGCTGCAGTCTTTGGTCAGGTGTGTCCATCTGCACAGGAGGTGGTGATATTCATTGGATGTACCAGGTCCGTTGTGTTGATCAAACGTGAGTTGAAAGTATCCTTCTATTCTGGAGAGTTGTCTTCTCCAGTGCGTTCATTTGACCTGCTGCAAAGCTTTCAGTCACCTTCCCCTAGAAAGTGTGGCCCGCAGAATTTTTCAGGTCTCCATAAGTGAAGGAATCATTTCACTGATGATTCTCCAATAAACGCAAAGCAACCAAACAACTCATGAGCAATCAAACAATAACCGAACACTGACATGGGTGATGTTGTGGGGAGAGAAGGGTTAAACAAAAGTTAATAAAGCAGCAACCATCTGTCAAGTGCGAGTGGTAAACCGGTCTCCATTTCTCTGAATCAACTTATTTAATGGACAGGTCTCATGTGGTTTCCAGATTATTTAATACCACTAAATTTTACGATTTGGATTTAGGTTCTTGGTCTTTGAATAAAAGGGAAGTAACAAATCAATATAACCAGTATATTTACGGTGTTATGCATAATTAAAATAAAACACAAATTTCACAATTCTCATCATAAAATTGCCTATATCACTTGTTTCACTTCAAAGCATTAATGCAAACCTTAGAATTTAACTTGGTCAAAAACAGCAGAAAAGATTTTCAAATCTGTCACAGGGCTTCCGTGACTGAGAGCAGCGCAGTGCTGCTCTCAGTCACGGAAGCTCCTGCTTGACTGCAAAGCTGAATCCAAATCATCAGTTCTCATTCTGCTGGATCTATCCGCTGCTTTTGACACTGTGAATCATCAGATCCTGCTGTCTACCCTCTCATCACTGGGCATTTCTGGGATCCCACTTCGTTGGTTCGAATCCTATCTCACTGGTAGGTTTTTTAGGGTGGCCTGGGGAGGAGATGTATCCACAGCACATCAACTGGTCACTGGGGTTCCTCAGGGATCGGTTCTTGGTCCCCTCCTCTTCTCCATTTACACTACATCACTAGGCCTCATCATACAGGCTCACGGCTTCTCCTACCACTGCTACGCCGATGACACACAGCTCTACCTCTCTTTTCATCCAGACGATCCAACGGTAGCTACTCGGATCTCGGGTTGCCTGGCGGACATCTCGACATGGATGCTAGAGTACCATCTACAGCTCAACCTGACAAAGACTGAGCTGCTTGTATTCCCTGCCACTCCAACTACACAGCATGACTTCACCATCCAGCTAGGTTCTTCGTCAATTACCCCATCAACCTCAGTCAGAAATCTTGGTGTAATCCTCGATGACCAACTAACCTTCAAAGATCACATTGCAAAGACTGCTCGATCCTGCAGGTTTGCACTACACAACATCAGAAAGATCAGGCCCTTTCTAACAGAGCAAGCTGCACAGCTACTTGTCCAGGCCCTTGTCATTTCTAGACTGGACTACTGCAATGCTCTTCTGGCTGGACTTCCATCGAACACAATAAAACCTCAAATGATTCAGAATGCAGCAGCACGGCTGGTATTCAATGAGCCCAAGAGAACCCATGTTACACCTCTCTTTATCTCCTTACATTGGCTACCGATTGCAGCTCGCATCAAGTTCAAGGCACTGATGCTTGCATATAGAACAACCACAGACTCGGCACCGGTCTACTTCCACTCGCTATTACAAATCTACACACCCTCTAGAACTCTGAGATCTGCTAGCGAGCGACGCCTCGTGGTACCATCTCAAAGAGGCTCGAAATCACTCTCCAGAACTTTCTCGTTCTCTGTTCCTGGCTGGTGGAACGAACTTCCTGTACATATCCGGAATGCTGGATCTCTGTCAATCTTCAAGAAACTGCTGAAAACTCACATCTTTCAGCAATACCTGACCTCATCAAAAAAAAAAAAAAAAAAAAAAAAAAATACTCTCACTGTCTCTGTCTCTCTTCTCATCCCCTTGTTTATTCCTTTCCTTCTGGCATGTACTAATTTGAACACTCCCTGTGACTGGGTGTTATAAGCACTTACTCTGTCTGTTTGTCTCTCAAAAAATGAATCGCTGTTGTACACTCAATTGTAGGTCGCTTTGGATAAAAGCGTCTGCAAAATGACTAAATGTAAATGTAAATGTAAATGTAATTCAGTTTCTTCAATCCTTCCCTGTGCATTTGACGTGCAGGCCAGTCACACTTGGTATTAACGTAAATGTGATTGTTTACTTGTTTAAATGAATTTATATAGTCATTAGACATGTGCCGCAAACTAGTAGGCCCCCAGTTTGTAACAATGCCAATGACCGGACATAAGTATTTGTCCTAGGAGACCAGCTGCATTGCTGAATAGGTCTCAATTTTAAAATTTGTAATTCACTATTGTGTGACTGTGGCCATGCAGGTTCTATGCACCTTACGATATTCACATACAGTAAGTTCATAAGACCACAAGATTGCACAAACGTTTTAAAATGAAATTAAAAATTTATATTTAATTCACCCTATATGATGAAATTATGTGTAATGTGATAAATTTGAATAATTTAGACCTGGAGGTTCCATGTTCAATACCAGGTAAATGTGTCATGTAATTACAATGATGAAGGTGTGTGTGTTTGTGTGAAAATGTGTGTGTAGGAGATGGGTGATGTTTAGCCTACCATAATTTGTGTTGCGTAATTTAGATCCAGTGCTACACTGGGAGGTCATGGAATTATTTACTCAGTGTTATGAAGTGTGAATGACCCCTTGTAGTGTCTCCACACCCTTCACCTTGGTGTAAGTTGGTGTAGGTTTGACTCAGACATCCCTGTGGAATTTATTCCCCAGGGTTGCCAACAGTCAATCTGAAAAAGAAACAGACAGAGAGAGACTACAAAATGTTTAGCCTTTTACAAATTGCTTGAATACCGTAGGGCCCTGGCTTTCCTGTAATGGCCATGTCCAAACAGTTATTGCTGGTGGTAACAATCTAGGATTGCGCACCATCAGAAGCAAATTTGTTTTAGTTTACAAAGACATATCATGGTCATGATCATGCTTTGAAACCACAAGGCTAAAATTAACAAAGTGTTAATGGTCAGATTTGTATAAATTTAAACACTTCCATCTCTGCAGTCCGTAAAGACTTGTGACTTTCTGCCTGACTTTTACATTACACACAACTTTAATAATATGTCCAGAAAAATGAACTTCCTGATCAGATTTCATGTCTGCCTTCCTTCCCAAGGAGGAATGGTTTAGTTCGCTAGCACTTGCACCACTGTGTTTGTGTTTTTCTTTTCCTTACAAGAAGCAAGACCAAACTCACACCTTCCCTTGTTACTAGGTGGCAGATCAATCAACTCAAACTTAAAGCATCATTTTAGTTGGTAAATTCTGGACACATTATTTTTCTCATTGGAGATTTTTGCACTAACAGAGGATAAAAACGTTCTTTCTCATTAGCCCTATAATTCCTTTCGTTTTCCTTTCTTACCAATATCTTTCCCCACCTGCTTTTTCTCTCTTTCTCGTCTTCCAGCACTAACAGTGCTCCCAGATTTCCCTACATACACATTCCCTCTTTCTACATTCTTGGTCCTTCTTCAAACACTTCTACAACTTTCTCTCCTCTTTTAAATTAGTGCAAAATCATCCTGAGACTGCGACCATGCTTGGTCATTGCAATATAATATATTATAAGCTAGTTATAATATGAATTATATTACATTAAAAATAATATGTCTTAAATTTTCTTTTATTTGTCTCTGGTGAGCCTCTTACAACTTCAGAATGGCCGATTATCATTTCTCTAATCTTTTTTAAAGATACACCCTTGGTTTGGCCCTATGGTTCCAGTAGTCTTGACATGTGCATTGTGTGCATAGGCCATACTGGATACATGGGTCAAACTGCTACTCAATTTGAAGATTTTTGTGACTACAATTTGAAATTGGGCACAATTTTCTTTTTGTCTTGGACTGCGATGTCACTAGGTGTATTCATTCAAGAATCCATTGAGGTGTGAGAAAGTTTGGGGGTTGGGCAAACCCAGAGCAAATGCAAATGGAACAAACACATGGTATTTTGATTCCTTTTGATGCTGTTTGTCTAGTTGTCTGAAGACAATTTAAAGGTCCAAACTATACACTGCATTGTTAAGACTAATCTTTGAAAAGATTTGTCAAGCCAAATGTTGTGATTTAATTTGATTAATTTCTCCATCTCTCCCTTAGGAGAATGAATGGGTTTAGACCTGGTTACAAGGCAAACTTTCCCAGATTCAAGTTCCCTTAAAATTCAGCACTTTTCATTGCTTTGTCTTGCCCAACTTTCAAAACTTCACATCCACAAGGTTCTAGCGAGAGATTAATTGTCATGATAATCATCCTTTCCTTGCACTAAGTGTTTGCT
The DNA here is from genome assembly GCF_018831695.1 of Puntigrus tetrazona. Taxonomy (NCBI): domain Eukaryota; kingdom Metazoa; phylum Chordata; class Actinopteri; order Cypriniformes; family Cyprinidae; genus Puntigrus; species Puntigrus tetrazona. Next base: position 42,176 of record NW_025048288.1, on the reverse strand, counting down.
CTTCAAATGTTGCAAAGCCAATAAACACTAATAAAAGGAAGCCACTGAATTTGTTGCAATGTTTAGCTCTCGGTTAAGTATTAGAATCAAAGTTGGATGATGTTATCCCAACTTTGATAATCGCGTCGAGATTCTTCATTCCTCACCTACTCTGCTGCTATCTCTTCCCTGAGAATTTGTGTGGTTTCATCTAATTCTTAGCCCCACCGGATTTCTGCAGTCTCCAGTCTAACGATGAGTATTCTGTCTGTTTGTCTCTCAAAAAAATGAATCGCTGTTGTACTCTCAATTGTAAGTCGCTTTGGATAAAAGCGTCTGCAAAATGACTAAATGTAAATCTAAATGTAAATGAGTATTCCGACTCATTCTACAAATGTGTCTATATGGGGTGCGTGTACACTTTCCCTTCACATTGAATTGAAAAAAAAGAATTGACTTACCACAGCAGCTGAAGAATAGGGAAGAAGCTCAAACCTCTTCTTGAGCTCGCGCTGAAAAGACCTTCACCGACAGACAATAGGAGATCACTAGGGACTGTCACCAACTGTAAGGGTCCCCCTTTTCCTGCAGAACGGAATCCAGAGGCCCTGGTCGAAGGTCAATGCGTGTTCGGTCTTTTCTTTGCGTCTCTTCAAAAATATTTATTAATCTTTTGGGTTTCCAATTATAGTACTGACCTTATACACAATTTTATCTGACTCAATCTTTCGTGATTTTATTTATATTTACTAAAAGGTAACTGCTGATCTCTCTAGTTGTGATTAAATTTGGATCATTAATTAACTATAATATTTCCTAGTTTCGACTTATCGTTTGTTAGGAGTCTGGGTCGCTTAGAGACCTTGTTTGGCCAGGAACAAACTCACGACACATCTGGGCTAGTCCAGCTCTTAGTCAGAGGCTACCCCGTAGATCGCTTACCTTAATGCAGCCATCTCCTCGATAGACTCGATAGAGCATGCTAAGCCAGTTTGGTGGCCAGAAGTCAAGATCTCAAGACGGCTCCATCCATCGATCGTTGATCTGACTCACCCTAGCACACCAACAATGCGGAAAACTTCAGACGCCACTAACCTACTAGAAAAGTTATTTCAGACAATATTATAAGTTAACCATGATTAACATTTATTTTGCCAGGCAAGAACAGTTTCTAAATTGGTATAATTGATAAACATTTGCACAACTGATCAGCAGTACAAAAATAACACAAAACAAAATAAAACAAACTTAAAAGATCAGTATATAGTTATAGTACGTGTCCGAGTCATCAGTGGTCAGAATGGGACAAACATATCCTAAACCTGAACCCTCTGAAACACCTAAAGCATGGATGGAACGTTGTGGTTGGGGATACTACACGGTTCCATATCTTGATAATTTGGCGGGATAGACAGCGGGTACCCAGTGGCGAGATTATCTGCGTGAGGGCACTTTCGACCCAAGTCATCTGAAAACAGTTTACAATTTAGTATATAGAGGTGAGGGCGACCCTGATTGGGATTACAATTATATGAGAGGAGGATATGACGTGTGGTATAAAATGGCAGAGGTTTGGAGGAAAAGACGAATCACGTATGTTCCAAAGGCAGTTTTGAAAACTGTACCAAAACCAAAGAAAAATGATAAAGACAAACCATTGACAATGTCTAAACCGTGTGACGAGAAACCGCCGCCTTATGTTGCACCGCCTGTGCCTAATGCACCGTTCCCACAGAATCCACCCGTGTCGAGCATTTATCCGTCCCTAGCTGCTTTGTCTGGCGAAGAGGAGCGTCACCACAACACCCCAAAAGAGGGGCCTGACGAGGGTTCCGTAATAGACCCTGCCAGCATGTCCGCCTCACCAGATAATGTAGCTGCGGTATGAGTAGCGAGGAATAAGGGAATTGATATTCAACCACCCTCTCCAAGTGCTCTGAAAGATATCCTGTCTATGCTTCCTGGTGTTGAGAATCCTGTGGCTTTCGTTGATATGTTAATCAGATGCTCGCGCCACTGCCAATTTGTTGGGGCTGATTATAGATTCATTCTGCATAGCAAATTAGGCGCAGCCTACGATGAGAACGCTGTAATTAAGGCAGTACCTGTTCTCGCACCGAAATTCGACGTAGTTAAGCGCAGGGATTTAACAGAAGGAATCGGTGGAGGAAAGACCAGCAGGAAAAGGACAGTTATTGAATTTGCAAGGCGTGACGATCCGGAAGAAATGATGAGCCAACTGAGTGTACAATTAAAAAGGTATCTTTTGGATTTGAAATCTTCCAACCGTGATCTGTCACAAGTCACTAACTGTAAACAGGGCAAGGATGAGACTGTTGCATGCATTTTTCACCCGTTTTTCGGACGTGTGGAAGGTTGTGGGCGGACTGGAGCTGGACAGTAATGAGCCCACCCCGATGTTCATTTCTACCTTTATGTTCAACTGCCTTCCAACCCACAAGGATGTTCTGAAGATGCGGGGGTCAAAATCAGAACTTTAGAGAGTGATGGTATGTTCCTGAGGTAGGAAAAGCATAGCGTTGTATGTGTGTCTGTAGCTGGTGGCTATGCATCAGGTACACAAGGTGGATTTAAGAAGGGCAGGAAGCCAGAAAGGTGTAATTATTGTAACAAGCCTGGGCATTGGGCTAGAGAATGTAACAAGCGCAGGGCTGATGAGCAGTCAAGGGCGTGGCAACCCCGGCCCGAGAGGGTCCCCACAGATGTATGCGCAGATGTATGCACAGCCTAGCAGTCAGCAGCAACAGCCTCAGGCTCCTTACCAACCTAGGGGCTCACGGCGCAGCAGCCTGTCTACCGTCCTCAAGAATAGGGCAGCCCACAGAGTTATGACCCCACTGAAGTTGTAAATTCCGCACTTTTATCTCTTTGTTTTGCTTCCCACACAGGCGTGACTTGCCACTCATTGAGTTACATGTGAATGGGCAAACGTACCCCTTTCTGTTGGATACTGGGGCTACGTTGTCTTCTTTGGGGTCTATGTATAATGGGCCTATATCATCATCATCTGTTAGCTCTGTGGGAATCGATGGGGTGTCCTTCAGAGTCCTACGACTCCTCCCTTTGTTGTCTTTTGTGTGGATGATCCAAATTGTAAATTTAAGCATCGTTTTGTGTTCATGGCTGACTCTCCTTTTAATTTGCTTGGTAGAGACTTAATGTCCAAACTGTGTTTGTCTCTATCCTTTGCAGGGTCACAGCTTGTGGTTGAAACTACTTCCTCTCCCTCAGTGCCCTTGGTTGCCATCCAAGGCCTTATAGTTCCTCATAATGTTTCTTGTGTTCACAGCAGCTATGGGCCTTACACAAGGATGATGTTGGCCTCCTGTCCTGTGTACCATCACGAAGACTTAATACAGGCCTGTCGTCTTCCTAGTTCGTTGTCCATCATCAAAACTAAGGGCCATTCTGTCCTTGATACCCTTGAGGCTAGAGGTAACACTTTAGCTGACCATGCAGCCAAAACTGCTGCAGCATCTGGATTGATGCCATCATGGTTGTCGGTCTCTGCTGTTTCGACATCTGTTATGACTAGTAATATGTTACCTGACATAGATATTTGTGCTATACAGGCGGCCGCTACAGAAGCGGATGTGGCGTTTTGGATCTCTGAGGAGCGTCAAAGAATGGCGACGGTATTTTGTTGACTCTTCTGGCCGTGTGTGTGTGCCAGCCTCCTGTGCCCGTTCTTGGTAAGAGAGTTTCATGTTGTCCCACACCACGGCCAAAGAGGGTATTGGATGAAATGACCAATTTTTGTGCATCCAACATTTAGCCACATATGTTAATTCCACTTTAGACAGGTGCATGGTTTGTGCTATGAATAATTGTTCTAAACCTTTGGCGTCGCATCAACAGCTCCCTCTGCCAGAGGGCCATTGCAACAATGGCAAGTAGATTTCACACATCTACCTAAGAGGGGCCCATACAAATACCTATTGGTGTTTGTGGACAAATTTTCTAGATGGTGGAGGCGTTTCCATGCCCAAAGGAAGACGCCCCACTGTGGTAACGATATCTACTCAAAGAAATAATTCCTAGATATGGTATACCACTCGCCATAGACTCTGATAAGGGCCCTGCCTTCGTGTCTAAAGTGCTAATGAACCTAATGAAAGAATTGCAGATCACGTGGAGACACCACATTCCATATCATCCTCAATCATCTGGTATAGTCGAAAGGGCAAATCGTACTATCAAAGATAAATTACGAAAAGCAATGCAAACGGTCGGTCACCAAGACTGGACCTCACTGCTACCCGTTGTCCTGGCAGAAATGAGAATGTCACCCCATAAGGGTCTCAAAGGTCTATTACCATATGAGATGGTGATGGGACGCCTTTCCCGCGCCTTGGAGAAAGGGGGTGTGTTTTGGGAGATGGGGATGTGATGTCCATATGAGTGAATATGTGCAGTTACTGATTGAAGCTCTCCACAAGAATTGGAGCAAAATGCATTCTGAGTTCAGCACCTATGCTAATTGACATGACTCACCCTTTTCAAGTGGGTGACACAGTATTAGTGAAACAATTCTTAAAAATGGGAGACCCATTGGACAAAACAAAATATAGTGCTCCTACCAAAATTGTTGCTGTAACTCGAACCGCATTACTAACTGATTCTTTTCCACAGTGGATCCATGCAACCAGGCTGAAAATGCATCAATCAGCAGTATGAATGTCTAATAGTTTTCTGACCAGATTGTTATTAGCCGTCAACACCTGAACAAGGGCCACTCTTGTAGGATCATTGATCACTACTGTCACGGGACGGGAGGGGCTGGACGGTGCGCATTACTGGACTGACGACTTCTTACGTAGATTGGTTGCTATTGCACAACAGAGGAGCTGAACACGCAGCGCTGTTGCTGACATAGAAACTGACTGCACATATCCTTTGATTATATTATTTAATTATTATTTGATCAGAATGCAGCTTCTGTTAGTATTCATGATTTTTGTATCATTACAATGTGTGAACTGTGTTTTACCTACTGATAATTTGTTCTGGCAATATGCCAATTGGACAGCTAGACATCACACCAATGAGTCATGTTATGTATGTCAGCAAATCATGTCATCAACTGTATCAGTGTCCATGCCTGTCATGCCTCAAAACAATATAACTGTATGTAGATCGCTTAATAGCTGGAAGCCTGCCGTTAACTGTGATGGGTGGAGCGGCTCAATGACATCAACCCAGGTTCCCTTCCTGAAGGAACATCTTGGGATAAGGCCAATGTTTCAGAGTTATCTTACCCTGTTCAGATATTCCAGCATACCTCACAGCATAAGAAACAGTACCACAGGTTGAAGAGATCTGTAGCTGATGACGTCCCTGAGGAACATCAACTCTCAACTAAATGGCACCGGTTCTGGACCTCTTTGGTGCCCAAGTATGGTGTCAGTGATCTGTGGCATCAGACCGAAGTTCTGCACTACCGTCTGGCTAAATTTGTTAATGACACCACAATTGGATTAGACGGAGCGCCGGAGGAGCTGGGTGCTCTCGTCTGATGACCACACAGAATCGACTAGCCCTGGACATGTTGCTAGCAAAAGAAGGCGGAGTATGTGCTCTGGTTGGTGACCAGTGTTGTGCGTGACGTCCCAACTGAGGACGAACCTGCTGGTGCTGTGGGCCATGCTGTGAAGGAAATGAAAAAGGTTGCAGAAGACTTGTATGATGATGAACAAAAGATACAGGACTGGGGTGGGGTATATGGAGTTGTCTTTTGTCCTCTCTGTAGTGGGCAGTTGAGGCATGTCCAGCTATGCAATAGAGGTCAACGCCCTATAAGGGCTATATAAGCTGATGGTTTACTCTCTGTATTAAGCTGCATTCTCAATAAACCAGATTTGATTTCACTCGTGTGGTTTGTTCCGACTGTTGCTTCCAAGCGCCTGAATTTGTTCTGTACTGCTGATGAACGGACACAGGGGACATACACTGAAGAAGAGAAGTTCTTACAGGAAGCACTTGCAAAAAGCGCTCAAATACAGCACGTAATGACATCATGTGTTCATCCCAATCTCTGGAATAAACAACCACATCATCCAGATAAGCACTACAATTAGGAATACCAGCTAAAACTGTATTTACTAACCTTTGAAAGGTAGCAGGCGCGTTTCTGAGTCCGAACGCCATAGCCGTATATTGTGCAAACGAATCTGGAGTAATAAAAGCAGCAATTTCAGAAGCCCTAGGCGTGAGCGGCACTTGCCAATAGCCTTTAAGCAAATCAATTTACTCACAAAGCGTTGCATATCCCACATTATCTACACAATCCTCCATCCTAGGAAGTGGGTAGTTATCAGGAACCAAAATACACGGAGAACTCCATGGACTAGAGCTAGGCCGCAAGACCGTTGTTCAGCAAATAATCAACTTCTTGTCGCATAACTGAACGCTTAACCAAATTCACTCTGTATGCATGCTGTCGGATTGGTCTAGCATCTTTAACATCAATATCATGCTGAATGACATTAGTTAACGCAGGTACATCTTTGAACAGACATTTAAATTCAGAAATGAGCCTCACAAGATCACGTTTCTGATCAATAGACAAATTCGTTAAGTGTGAACCAAGATCTTTCAATATTTCAGAATTACATAACCTCACAGTCGACTGAGAAATATTCTGAAACATTACCGTCTTCTTCAGCATCGGTAATAGGCTTTTCTGTCACGTAACGCAACAAAACAACGGCAGGGTCTGGAGTACTGTCATTCACATCAGTTTGTGATCTCGAATGATAAAGCTTCAACATGTTTACATGGCAAACCACGAGTTTTTCGTTTTTCGGTCAGGAGTACAGATGACATAATTCGTTTCACTCAATTTCTCTTTCACTATATAAGAACCCGAAAAATCGAGTTGACAGTGAAGAACCAGAAATAGGCAAGAAAACAAGAACTAAATCACCAGGTTTGAAGGATCGCTTAACAGCTTTTTTGTCAAACTTTCGTTTCATACATTTTTGCGTCTGGGCAAGAGACTCTCTTGCGATCGAGCAAGCTGTACTCAAACGCTTCCGAAACTTTGTTACGTACTCCAGTACATTCGTTTTCAAACCGTCTTCTTCCAGAATCTGGTCTTTTAAAACTTTCAATGGACCACGTACCTGATGTCCGAAAACTAGTTCCGCTGGACTAAAACCAAGCGACTCTTGAACGCTTTCCCTGATAGCGAACATAAGCATAGGAATGCCATCATCCCACTCATTACCAGTCTGCAAACAATATTTTCGCAACATCGACTTTAACGTTTGATGAAAACGCTCCAGGGCACCTTGGCTTTCTGGATGAAACGCAGTGGAAGTACGATGTGTAATTCCTAAAGTCTGCATGACTTTATTAAAAAGCTTAGACATAAAATTGGTGCCTTGATCACTTTGCACCACTTTAGGCAGACCAAATGTCAAAAAAAACTTAACTAGTACCTTGACAACAACAGGTGCAGTGATTTTCTCAAAGGAATTGCTTCTGGAAATCGAGTGGCTAGACACATCACTGTTAACAGAAATTGATTACCACTTTTTGACTTTTTCAACGGTCCTACACAATCAATGAGGACATGTTCGAATGGTTCGCCAAGAACAGGTATTGGTTTTAACGGTGCTGGTGGAACAACCTGATTTGGCTTTCCCGCAATTTGACATACGTCACAAGATCGACAATAGCGCGTTACATCGGTTTTCAGCCCAGGCCAGAAAAAGTGCTTTAAAATCAGGTTATAGTTTTCCTTATGCCCAAATGACCCGACAGTGGATGATCATGTGCCAAGCATAACACATGTGGGCGATATGGGAGAGGAACAACAATCTGATAAAAAACATCCCATTCGGCTTGGTCAGGTGATGAACACCACTTCGCATCAACAAATCCTTTTCCAAAATATAAGCACTTGATTTCATCTTAACCACATCGTATGGAATTACAGAATTAAAAAGTGTGATCAAGGTTTCGTCTTTTCTCTGCGCAGTGATTAATTCCTCTCGTGTGATTTTTAAAATCAACGAATTCATGTCATAAGAATTTTTCACCCTTTCTGATTTCTTTTTTTCTCACATTCCAAATTTTCCTCTCCATCTATGACAGAAGAAAAGAAAGAGTCATTCAAAGCAATCTCTTTCTGTGACTGTGCTTGAGTAACAGCGCACGCAGGAAAACATGAGGATAAGCTTCACCAACCTCATCAGATGCACATTCTGTCGGTTTGTCCAGAACTTCCAATAATGGCATAACTTTTCCTCCAGCTAAATCATTGCCTAGAATTAAATCTACCCCTTTCATAGGCAGTGAAGCACAAACTGCAACACGGACAAGTCCAGAACACAAGTCACTTTTCAAATGCAGATTATGCAAGGGCCTTTTACACATCCCATCTCAATTCCCTGCACTAACACACTGGAGTGACAAGAAGTCTCATCAGAAAATTTCATTGCACTTTCAACAATAAAACTTTGCATAGAACCTGTGTCGCGAAGCATTGTAATTTCTTTTGATCTTTATCACGACCAGTCAAAGAAATTAACCCCTTAAGAATAAAAGGACGGAACGTTTCATCCACATCATCTTTGGAGTGTACAGCCACAGTCTGGTTACAAGTCTTTACAAAGCCTACTCCCATATGAAAAAAAACTGTATAATTCATATACAGCAACCATATATCTTCCTTACTGAATTCAGCCAGATTTACCTTCTGTGTTTCATACAAGTCCAATATATGTCCTACACAAAATCAGACCGGTTATGGCCACTTTCATATTAAAAGCACACATAAAACATGTAGGGGATTTTAGGGTCATATATGAAAACTGCATAAATTCTTATATGACTTTTACATTAAAACAGTATGAAAAAATATTAAAAATAATTAGGGAAATTACTAATACTCATATACAAATCATTTAAAGTTCTTATATAAAATTATATGCTAGTGTAATTGAAGTCATATAGGATTTATTTACATTTTGTGTAGTTTCTTTATAGGTTTCTTTATATATTTCATACATATTTTATACTGTTTTAATAGGAAACTGTGTGCCTGCTCTTGAAGTTTTATGTTTCCATCTAATTGCTTATATTGCATCAATAATATTGTTGTAACTCTACATATAATTATCATACATGATTTCAGTCAATATTAAAATATGTAGGCATATACTAATCATATAGGATTTCAGTCAATGACTTACACAAATTTGCATTGGAACGCTTATTTATTTAAACTCAATGAAGATGACAATTAAATTATACTACAAGTAATATAAAATTTCAAATAGCAAACAAAACATTGCTACTGTTGATACAACAGTAAATACACACTATCATAGCCATCAGTTATCAAAGAGCATCAAGGTTTCGAATGTTTTTGTGTTTTTCTTTCCTCTTATTTCTGTTAATTTGGCATTGATGGCTGCACCAATGCTGGAGGGCACCACGTGAGGCCACTTTTGCAATGTTGCTCCTGTGAGACAAATGAAAAAAAGGCAAAACATCATTAGGAAGCAAGGTGGCCTACAGTTAATGACTACATAAGTCTAGTGTTTAGGGATCCCTAGAAGATCCCCAAATGGAACCCCAGAAAGTTGTGAGTTGTGAGGGCATTTACATGCACATTCTTAAGCTGATTATGCTTAATAAACCGAAAACACACTTGGTCATGTAAATCACGGTAACAGGTTTTCTTTTATCGTAGTAATGTCATAAACGGCATAAGCATAAAGTGGTCAGAACAGGTAGTTTTTGCCTCTTACTCAGATTTCGTGTAGCATGTAAACGCAGTGGCCCACTTTCTGTCGGCTTATTAAAGTGTGCTATTCATGACAGGAGCGCACCGTTACTGCAGATTTAAGCACATCTAGACAGAGCAAACGTCTTGCAGAACAGAAAGAAGGACTTTTTCATGACGAATAACATTATAAAGGTGTGTTCTCATCTCGTGCAGCATAAGTAGAAGTGGTTCAGTCACAATGCTCCATCTATAACTGCATAAGAGGATCATATATAAGCTGCAAGTTCCCTGCTGATATTTTGCAAGTTTTAATTAACATCACAACCGATGAATTTATGGAATACTCGGAGTCAGATACGCATAAATGATTATATTTTGATGTCACTACAGGAAAATAACTTGATTTATGAATGAAGTCATGTAAACACAGCTTACTTGTATTGTCAGGTTACTGATGAGCATATAAACAGGAAAACTTATTATTTAAAAAAAAAAAAAAAGTGAGTTATCAGCTTACTGGTGTGCATGCTCAGTGCTGGGCAAGTTACTCTGAAAAAGTAATAAAATTACAGTTTTCTTCTTTTATGAGTAATCATATTACTGTTCTGATTGCTTTGTATAAACATTAATTAGTTAAATTACTAGTTGCATTACTTTTTTTTTCAGTGGCAATATCCATGACATTTACATGAAATGCCAGCATAAACTCTCCTGTTATATATTTATTAAAACATCAACATTCACAAAACATTTTAACTAAAGCAAGCATAGGCTGCTGTGTACATGGCAGAATGTCAGCAAATAGCTCTGCTTTTATAATTTGTAGTTCATCGCAATCTCACAAATCTTTGTCATAACACAATTAATATACAGTACAGACCAAAGTTTGGACACACCTTCTCATTCAAAGAGTTTTCTTTGTTTTCATGACTATGAAAATTGTAGATTCACACTGAAGGCATCAAAACTATGAATGAACACATAAAGCTGCTTTTTCTTGACACAATACAGATTCTAACAGTCTGTTCAGTAGACTATCAGCTGTGTATCACCTTACTTCTGCACAACACAACTGATGCTCCCAACCACATTTATAAGACAAGAAATCCCACTTATTAAACCTGGCACCTGTGAAGGGACAACCATTTTAGGAGATACCTCTTGAAGCTCATCAAGAGAAAGCCAAGAGTGTGAAAGCAGTAATCAAAGCAAGGGGTGGCTACTTTGAAGAACCTAGAATATGACATATTTTATGTTATGTATATAATTCCACATGTGTTCATTCATAGTTTTGATGCCTTCAGTGTGAATCTACAATTTTCATAGTCATGAAAATAAAGAAAACTCTTTGAATGAGAAGGTGTGTCCAAACTTTTGGTCTGTACTGTATGTGTATTGAATCACTCATAATAGCTAAAGTGTACAATTAATTTGTGTGTTATATCGAGAGAATTTGTGAGCATGCACATTAATGTGTTACTGCCCAACACTGCATAGGGACTGTCACTATCATGGCCTGAAACAAGACAGTTTGCATAAACTTTACTCCCAGTGAATCACTTTGGATATAATGATAATAATATATAACTCATAGTGCAGCTATATAATATGGAGCTCAATCTACATAATTACAATTTTCTGAACTGATTTACAACTTACTGTAGATAGCATCCACTTTTATTTTGTCAAGAGCCTGACTGACGTTGTGGTCCAGAATCCTTGGATGTTCCTCGAAGATTGCTCACGAGGAGCACATCAATTGGGAACACTGCTGTCAGGAGTGTTCTCACAAAACAGGAGGCAGAGTTCGCATTCTGTGCCACTGCCCAAGCCAGTCTGTCAATGAATACGTTAGATCCAGGAGAAATTTCCACCTGTTATAGAAAGAGTACGAAAAAGCTTTTTATACAGTGTTTCCAAGGCCTGCAATACTGATTACCAAATCATCATTCAGTAATTAATGTAGTACATTACCTGTTCTGTGGATGCTGCTTTCGGTGCCGGGAGGGCTGTTGGATGGGGTGTGTAATACGCTGTGGCAAACCCTGTCCAACTTCCAAGTCAGAGCTGACCGACGACGTTGATGAACACTGAGACTTTAGGCCATTTTTACATCATTAACCAGATTTGGTAGCTCTACAAACAAAATAAGATATGATAAAGCAATCTTTAATACCAGTTTAGCTACTCAACTACCTCCTTTGTGTACATATGGTAAAGCAAGCCGATGAATGCAATGTCAATGGTGCATTTTACAAAGCCACATATACCAAATGTTGTAGCTTGGATAAGTTTAGGATAGAGTATTACCTACTCTATCCTATACTAATACTATTATTATAAAAAAAAAAAAAATTATGCACTGAGCTATACTAACTGAGACTTGCTACAGCACTTATATCCAGTGTCTTCTTGTTGATTTGACTGCTTCTATTCTCAATTGTAAGTCGCTTTGGATTAAAGCGTCAGCTAAATGACTAAATGTAAATGTAATGTAAATGTTTCAGGTTTTTGTCATATACTTTATAAAAATGTAGTTACCAATAATTATTTTGATTGCATGCCATTAGAGTGTTTGTCTCATCTTTACATACCAAATTAAACAATATTATTGGAACAAAACAACAGTTCAATAAAAATCTAAAAGTCTGAAATGCTGACTGCATGTTTTAGCACAATAGGACAATAACACCAATACATGCCTTTAATAAGCATTGTTCTTAATTTTTCATTGTCATTTCTCAATTTTTCATTTTCCTCCTCCAAGTCGTTCAGCTTCTTCTGAGTGTCTGTCAAGGTTGTGGCTTGATACTGATCAACAATCATTTGGGCAACATTTCTCTGTGGTTTGTGAACCACTGTCCTTTTCTTTTGGCTCTGTCAAGGAACAAGAAACAAGTGTAGAATTTTTTTTTATCTAAAATGAATTCAGTGCAAGTGGACAAAATCTTTTCCATGAGGGTCTGGTGTTCTCTTTCAATATACTTGTAAAGTATAAAGAGGTCTTTTCTAAGTCTAGATCAAATATCAATGGAAAAATCCTTTAATTTGTCAAAACATTAATTTAAGCTAGAGTGAGGTATCTAGCTACCAGCTATGAAAAGGCTATACAATGGAACTGTGGCAAGATAGCAACATTAAAGTTATCCTTACTTAAAGGCTACTAGGCTTAAAAATGTTATTAAAGGATATGACCCTGGAGAGGACATGGAAAATTACACACATTTGTCTTCTTACCTCTATAAATGTAAACATATTGACATAAAATAACTGTACAGCAGAAGATACCTAAGTGAGAGAATCTGAAGGAGGCAGAGAGGCAGATCTCAAAGAATGTTATTCCCATCTTAAAGTCATCCACATTTTGGACATAGTCAGGTACAAAAAGTAGGTTACTTTGTTGTCTTGCTATGTAGACTTCCTTTGTATAGCCTGTTTGCCACAGCTGGTTTTACTGCTCTAAATATCAATAGGACCTATGTTTAAAAATACCAAAGACCTTTTAAGTATCCAAACATTTAAACTCTGTACTTAAGTATATGGTGTGTGATTATTGTGATCTGAACACAAACAATCTTACCGGTGTATTCTCAACATCAGTTTCATCTGAATCTGTATATCTTGATGGTAGGACTGAGCTCCTTTTCTTAGGCAGAGGCTTGTTACTTGCATCAGACTCCAACCCCAGTAATTCTCTAATTTTAGCATTAAATTATCGGTTATCGGTTGTCTGAAAAATAGTTCAAAGTGGGAGGTGAGATCAGAGCACTTCAAAGTAAAGAAAACAATATTTTTAATTTAATGCATGTAATTAATCATGTGCATGTTATTGTATGTTAAATAAATATATACCTAAACATTAGATTAACATTTTAAAACTTAAAAACAATAGAAATGCCTTGGCAAGTAACTGAAATAAGTTTAAATGAAACTGAAATTGAAACTAAATGACAGCTAAATTAATTATTTATTTTATTTCACTTGTAATTTAATTAATTTAAAGTACAGTGAAAATTTTAAACTGATTTTAGTATACTTAAATGATATATAATGAATAATAATAATAATTACAAATGTTGCCATGGCAATTAATAGAAATAAGCTTAAGTACTAAAAAATTTAAATGGAAATTAACATGAAATAATGAAATTAACATGAAATAAAAGCTAAATTAATCCTTTGAATTTATCTACAAAATTTCTAAATGTAAAAATGTTATTGGTAACAGAGTCACATCATTTATAGGTCCTGATACTGTAAAAGAAATGCATTACATAGGTCTACTTACTGCTCACAAATTTGATAGAGGCCATGTACACTGGCCATCCATGTTTTAGCCACTCCACAGCAGTCGAATAGTCCGTTTGTGGGTATCCATCGTCATCCATCTTGGTGTCATCATATTTACGTATGGCATCGGTTTTCACCTCGCTATACATCCCAGCATCCTCTCCACTGACCCACTGGACCACTGCAAACTTTCTCATCACACCTTAGGAATTAAAAAGGGTTGCTTGTTAAACTTACATTTATAGTACACAAAAAATAGTAGTGTAATGTTGACATTTCTCGATATAACGTTAAGGCTCAGGTACTAAGTTTAACGTTAGCTATAAAGTTAGCAAACTAACGTAACGTAATGTTAAACGTTAACTCTTGCAACTGTGGTCTGATAGTTTAGCATTAACGGATTCTAAGGAAAAATATAGCTATACTTTGCTTATTAATTGTTAATTGCACAATCCTGGATAAGCATCGTTAAATTATTCATACCTTAGGCTCCTGGTGACGTTACTGAAGAAATCAATCAAGTGAGAGCCGTTGAAGAAACGCCCCCGTTGCGCTCTCTGGGTACTTGACTTCCAAATAACCCAGCGATCTGGCTTTTCATTGGATCCCGCCAACCAGTTCAAACATCAACCAATCAACGTGTTTTATATTTTGCTTACGCGTAGGTGTTCAGAAAATATACTATTTTTTTTACATAAGCAAGAAGAAAATGCCGAAGCGAAAAGCATATTGCTTTCACAATTGCCATGAAGATGAAAGAAAGATGCCTCGACGTACATGGACCAGATGGAAAAGAAGGTAAAAATAAATAAATAAATAAATAAATAAATAAATAAATATATATATATATATATATATATATATATATATATATATATATATATATATATATATATATATATATATATATATATATATATATATATATCGATATTGTATAAAATATACAACGTTATAAAATGTATGTAGAAAATATTTGACAACAGGGTCAGAAATTAAAGGGTGCTTGAAGAATATTAATTTCATGAATGAAAATGGCCATTTCTGCGCAATCCTGTTTAGATAATCAGATTGCTTTATTGGTTGTTTTTTGCAGCGTTGAACTTTATAACCAATCACAGTTCTGTTCACGTTTTGCGCTTGCAACGCAATAAACAAGGACACCCAGTCTTTTGTGTTATATTATTCGACATTAATTATTAATCACTATTAAATTAACAAGAGCAATGATTTTTTTAAATATATAATTTTGCAACTATATTACTTTTTAGTTTTTAATGTATGTTATATAGTTTTCAACAGTTTGTTATTGGTAACAGTTTAAAGTATTCTGATTGCATTCATTACATTAAACCATTTATTTCAAGCATTCAGGTGATTATCAAGTTTGCCCTTACAGGAAAATAACATCGCCTCTAATGGAAAACTGAATTTCTGACCCTGGTTAAGAACCACTTATCTAGAGTAATGTAGTCTAAATAGTAATTAGGCAGTATAGAGTCGTGATACTGTCTTTTACAATGTTGTATTTGTACAGGAAAATCAAAACATATCTACAGGACTTGGAAGAACAAACTTTCCAGAGTGACACTATTGATGTAAGTCCTAAGTATTAAAATAATTCAGACATTTAAAAGGAAAAGTGGGGCTATTTTGTATGTGTATTGTGCTAAAAGTTTTAAAGGGTATAATTAAAATGAAAGTTTTCTCATCATCTTTGAAAAGGAAATCAACTTTATAATCATTTAAATTGACTGTTTTGTTTCATCCCTGTTTTTATATATTTCCTTCTGCCCTGTCTTAGAATGATGTTTCTCACTCACCAAAAGAGACTGAAGAATTCACCCCCACATATCTCCAGGTAGACATTTTGAAGTAAATGGTATCAATCTATTTTATATAGTCCTGTTTTTTTCTTTCACATAATTTAATAATGTTGTCCCCTCTTTTAGGACAATATACTGTTACAACCAGCAACCACAAAGGTTCACCATCTAAAGAAACACAGGTGAAAAGACATTTGGATATTAATATTACCAAAGGATATTGTTGTGATTTTTTTAAAAGGTGATGTATTGGCTTCTTTTAGGATATGTTACACCTCCCAAAAGGACAGAAGAGTCACAATCACCAAACGTTAATGTGAGATTTAAATTACATTCATAATATACATTAATTTATTTAGCAGACACTCATCCAAAGCGATTTACCAATGAGAACAATAGAAGCAATCAAAATCAACAAAAGAACGATGATATTAGTTACTTATTTATGTTATTTCTAAAATGTCTCTTTTTGAAAATAGACAGCTCTACAATACTTATTATACTTAAATATATAATTTCTTAAATATATAATTTCTTAAATAACATTGTCTTTTGTGTTCACATTTATTAGTTTGTTTTGTCCCCTGCAGGTCAATCTACTACTGAGGACAGAGCAGCCTATATCTGGACAAATACAGGTAAACATGACCTATTTCTGTTTTAGTGCTATTCATGTTTCAATTGGTATATTTGCTATTGTTAGTTCAAATTATATATCCTAAAAAATGTTGTTCTTTTTAGGATGACAGGCCTTCATCAGAGACTGCAGGAAATGGTACTTCATCAGAGTTGCAGGTAAATAAGGAATTTGTCCCAGACTATGTTTGGGAATCAGAAAGGTTGTATATAATTTAGGTTTACGTTGTATTCTAGGTACATTATCCCTAAATGTGTAAAGACTATTCAGTACATAGCATAATGCATTTTTGATGAGTTTAATTTAATTTAATTTATTCATTTATAAAGCACTCTTCATTTATCTGGTGTTTCTTTTTTTTTTTTTTTTTAGATGTGCATTTTACTTTTGTGCAGCACTTTGGTCAACACTCTGTTGTTTTAAAAGTGCTTTATAAATGAATGAATTGAAATGAAATGAGTTTAAAAAAATATATAAACCTTTAAACTGTAACACATTTCTTTTGGTACACGCTAGATTATGATCACTCCTATTTTGATTCTTTTCCATTTGTTACAGAATACTAACCATGCCGCTTGGGTTCCTCAGATGACCATGTCACAGACATCAGCTGGCTGAACATCCTTGCATTTTCCTTGAAGCACAATGTAACAGGGGCTTTAATGGAGGACCTACTGAAGCTGTTAAGGTTATGTAGTGGGGATACTACAAGCATCCCACGTAGCAAGTACATGCTAGAGAAGGCATTTAAAGATTTTGTGGACAAATCACAATACCATCATTATTGTGGTGTTTGCAGCTCTTATATTGGCTTTTCAGCATCCAAGGACAGTGAATTAAAATGTCAGATTTGTTCCTCAATAAAAACTGTGAGACAAAGTTTAGAGTTGGGCCAATTTTTTTATTTGTATACCTTTGAGGATCAACTTAAAGCTCTTTTGGAGAATGAACCTATTACAAACATTTACAATGAGCAAAACAAAGCTGGAATAACAGATATTTCCGATGGAATTCTGTACAAATGTCTGAAATCAGTTAGTGATTCTTTCCTTTCCCTCTCGTTTAATTGTGATGGAGTGCCTGTGTTCCAGTCATCTAAATTCAGCATCTGGCCCTTACTATGCTCTGTTAATGAATTACCCCGAGAGGAAAGAGACAAAATGTCATATTATGTGCCTTGTGGTTTGGGTCATCTAAACCACTGATGAATAGCTTCCTCAAACCTTTTGTGGAGGAATGCAAAAGTCTTGGACAAATGGGACTTCATTGGCAGGATCCAGTAGATCACTCATTTAAAAACACAAAGGTCTATGCATTATGTGCCATATGTGATGCTGTTGCACGACCCTTGCTGCAAAATTTCAAGCAGTTTAATGGAGAGTATGGGTGTGGGCACTGTCTTCATTCAGGTGTTCAAATGAGAAAAGGCAGTGGAACTGTGCGAGTGTATCCTTGTTTGGAAGAGATGCCAGAACGTAGAGATCACAACACAACTGTGCAGATAGGTGAGATTGCCAAAAATAATGAACAGAGTATTTAGGGTATAAAAGGCCATCTCCAATTGTGGATTTGCCCCATTTTGACCTGATTAATGGTATGGTCCCTGATTACATGCACTGTGTGTTACTGGGTGTTTGTCGGCAAATGGCCACTTTATGGTTTGATACCAAAAGCTACAATAAACCCTGGTATATTGGTTTGAACTCTGCAAGAGTGGATGGAAATCTTTTAGCTATCAAGCCTCCAAGCATTTTTTCCAGAATCCCACGGTCTATTGTTGAGCGAAGGTTTTGGAAAGCTCACAGAGTGGCAGAACTGGCTCTTATATTACAGTTTGTCTGTCTTGAAGGGATACTTCCAAACAAGTATCTTTGCCACTGGGCTTTACTTGTGGAGGGCGTGAGCATTTTGCTGGGTTCAGACATTAGCCAAGAGGATACTGACCATGCTCATGAGGCTCTGGAACTTTATGTTAAATCAGTTCAGTCTTTGTACAGGCGAAGATCAGATGACCTACAATGTGCATTCACTCCTGCATTTGACTAAGAGTGTTGAGAATTTGGGTCCTCTCTGGGCCCAGTCTGCTTTCATGTTTGAAAACTATAATGGCTACTTGCTCAAGCAAGTAAAAAGCAGTAATGCAGTACCTCAGCAACTTTGCAAAAGGGTAGCATGGTCTCGTGCATTGCCACGCATCGCTAAGGCCTGCTCAACTAATGATGTCTCACCTGAAATGAAATCATTCTACACAGAAATTACCTCGGTAAACATCATGTAAGAACTATGCTAGATATGATGGGGTGACTGCACTTGAGTGCCAAAGATCAGGTCGGTGTCTGAAAATGATGTCAATGCATTGCATGCATTGCTAGATGTAACCAGAGCTCTACTGGCAGGTATTATAACAGAATAGTGGTCAATGGAGAGGTCATTCACAGCCAAAATTACACAAAGACAAAGAAAAGGAACAACTCTGTTGTGATATTGAAAGATGGCAGTATTTTCAAAGTGTCATACTTTCTCTGTGTCAGTGATGACCAACATCACCTATATGCAGTTAGCAAATTTGGAAACTGTATAATGCAGAAGCTGGTTCGAGGATGTACTGTCAAAATATCATTGACCTTTATGAAGACTGTTCATTTTCCTACAGGGTTTGAAAGAGCAGTTGACAGCAATGACATTGTGAGACCATGTATTTACATTAATTGCGAAAAGGCTGGTCCTGTTGTTTGTGAACAAATCAGGACATATTACTGTAAATAAATGAAGTTGTGGCAAATATGTTTCTAGATCAGTGATTAAATGTGACTAAATATTAAACATTAAGGTTAAAATTATATAGAATATAGCATAGAGAAAACCATTTTTGTACAGTATGTGACATGAACAAGAATTACTTTTTTTTTGTTTGTTTTATGTTTGTAGGTAACAAAAAATTACTTGTATAAGCTAAACTTAGTAATGTGTAAGAAGCTGTGTTAAAGAAATCGTCACAAAAAATGGTGATGATTTGAAAGAAAAATATTGATATGTGAAATATGCAGCTGAACCTTGTATAATACACTATTAAAAATTGTGTAATTTAAATGTGTGATTGTGTGTGTTTAAATGTTGTGTTTCATGTAAGGCTGAAAATCAATATACAGATTATGACTATAATTGTCTTGAATAGACATGGGGCTGTTCAAGATAAGATACTGTAAGATAATTGCAAGGGCGTGACTGAAGTAATTCCTTGTACTGATTAGTAATCAGCTTTATTGCAAG
Source organism: Puntigrus tetrazona (assembly GCF_018831695.1). Taxonomy (NCBI): domain Eukaryota; kingdom Metazoa; phylum Chordata; class Actinopteri; order Cypriniformes; family Cyprinidae; genus Puntigrus; species Puntigrus tetrazona. The sequence goes on along the minus strand of NW_025048288.1, from coordinate 22,414 downwards.
GTATGTTTAGACATACAAGAAATCCGTTTTTGTGACAGAAGCCCCACTGTGCTTCTGTCACACAGAATAGCAGTGACATAAAAGAATAGGAATAGGACTAACAATAGAAATTGACCGTTTTAATTTATAGGTATGTTACAATTTTGTATATCATGTGTAAATTTGAAATCTAAATTAAGTATAAGTGTGTTGGATAAATAAATAATGTTGAGTGTTCCACAATTGTCTGAGATGGATTGCCTGAGAAAATAAACTGTTGTTGTGTGGCCACTCTGGTGCTCTGTGCTCTGCAGCGTTTTATATGCCTCACAAGAGATGTGGCTGGCATTCATATTAAATTAGCATTCTTTCCTATATTTTTACATCTTGGAAATATATAAGGATTCAGTCATATGCAGGACATATATAACATATATGATAGTAAATACAGAAATATTATGCATTTTATATATGTGATTTCTGCAACATATAAGTCCCTTACAATATTCTGTTGAAACATATAAGAATCACAGTGGTTTTTAACAAAACTTTTCCATATGGGCTGGTTTAGTTTGATTTTGCTGTTTTCGTTTAAGTCGGGGACAATCCAAAACAACGTGCCCTTTCTAGTGACAATAAAAACATTCACGTTCCTCACTAACTCTTGGTACACTTTTCGAGCGCACGAATTGAGTGTTAGATAAAAATGGAACAGAAGGTGCGTTTTCCACACGAGAGTGAACAAAGACATTTTTGTGGGTTAAAATATATTCGTCAGCTAATACAGCGGCCTGTGACAAAGAATTCACCTTTTGTTCGTTTAGGTAAACAACCACTTTCTCCGGTAAGCAATTCTTGAATTCTTCCAAGAGAACCAGCTCACGCAACGAATTAAAATCTGCCACATTGTTAGCTACACACCACTTATCAAAAAACGTGCCCTTCTCTCTAGCAAATTCCACAAAAGTTTGATTAGAAGTTTTCCTGTGCATCCTGAACTTCTGTCTATATGCCTCAGGAACTAATTCATATGCACGAAGTATCGCCAACTTAACTGAATCATACTTCAAACTTTCTTCAAGTGACAACGTGGAATACACTTCTAAAGCCTTTCCCACAAGTTTACACTGCAATAACAGAGACCAGAATTCAGGTGGCCAATGCAACGAATTCGCGATCCGTTCAAATGCACTAAAATACGAATCAACCTCTGTTTCTCTAAATTGTGGAACAAGAGCAATGTGCTTACTCACGTCAAAATTGGGACTGGGTAAACTCGACACCGAAGAAACATTTGAAGGAGAAACTGGAACTGGCTGATTAGCCTCCACAGGCTCCTTTGAAGCGTCCATCTCGAGCTGGTGCAGCCTCACTTGCGTCTCAGCCTCGATCTCAAGTTTGCGTATCTGCAAGCGTAAGTCAAGTTCAGCCTGGCGGGCATGCTCTTGTGAATCATAATATAGACGTGCCATGCGAACTTTCAGCCGCGCATCGTCTCGCGAACCCACAGAGAGTGGAGAGAACGGTTCAAAGGTGGCAGTCCAACACCAACATCTGCAACGGTCTCCACCCCATCGGTTTGGCCACTAGACACGTTCTTATCTCCCATTCCATCAGAAGCAAACGCCTTAACACCAGGACTTAAATGATCAGCCGACTCCTCCAATTCCATATTTGGCGTGAGAAGCACATTAAGCTCAACTAACTGGTCAATTATCTTTGCTTAATTTCGACTTTACGATCCTGTTTATTAATTTTCAATTTAAAATGATCAGCCACCAAAATCAAGTCCTGTTTCCGACAAACATTAAGCAGCTTCAACGAGGGACTCTTAACAAATTCTTCTAAACTGAACATTTTTTTTTTTTTTTTTTTTTTTTTTTAAAGTTACATGCTCAAAATTGCTACAAACTGCTACTTACTACGACAATCTTACCTAAGGTCACACTAACCTACTGCACGGTCAACAAATTCTATTGCCACCACCACAGCGATTTCTTTGGTCATTTTATTTACCGAAGGGTTAAACAATCCGGTAATAACTATCCTGGAAATATTTTAATTCTACCGGAAATATTTAAAAAAATATCCCGGATGAGCCCCCAATAAATGTTACGACCTTAGATGGAATTTTTGTCTAGGAATTTAAAAGGAGTAACATTGAGATGACCAAAAGAAGAAGCTTCAGGTAGAAGTGGCAAGAGAAGCGCAAGACATCATATTTAGCACCGCAAAAAGATTTATTGCTCCCAAAACCATGCTTATTTACAACATCTAAGGACACAAGGTAACAAACAACATGAAATTATATACATAATCAAGACAAGCGGGAGAGGAACTGAAAGTAGCGCTAAAACAAATCAAAGAAATAAATATAACAAAAAGATCCCCACTGTCTCCGCCCAATCCTCTAAATAAGAAAACAAAAAAAAGGAGAAAAGAAATCTTCAGCGCAAATGCGCCCTAAACTTACTCTAACTACAAAACACAAAAATACACATTTAGCGCACTTCACTATCTAGTGAATCTAATACAGAGGATTAAATCCTACGTGCAAGATGTGTATGTCACGTGACTTACTAGGCTGTTCCACGTCTCCCGTGTCTGTAAGTCAGCAAATAGATCACAAGTTTAAGTGGAGCATAAAGCGGCTAAATAAATAAAGACATGTGTTCGTCATGAACATACATGTCAGAAATAACAGAAGTTTACACCAGTCGTTCCAACAAACCACACTCTAGTCTCGTAAGCAATAACAGTAGTAGCAACTAAACCAGTCACACGCCAAGTCACCAACAAAAACAGGCCCCTTCCAGTTGCCGCTTCGACTTTTAAAGGTCTCCAGGCAGATCGCAATTGGCAGAGATCACACGACGTCACAAGTGACCAACGATGATTGACAGCTACACCAGCCAACAGATTTCCGAGAGTAGGCGGTACCTAGAAAATACTAAAAGTGACAGAACAGAGAGAGAAAAAAAAAAAGAAAACCAGTGTATGGTTCGTAACAATCACTAATATTTATTAATCTTTTGGGTTTCCAATTATAGTACTGACCTTATACACCACTTTATCTGACTCAATCTTTCGTGATTTTATTTATATTTATTAAAAGGTAACTGCTGATCCCTCTAGTTGTGATTAAATTTGGATTATTAACTATAGCGGCAAAGAAGACAAAGAGCAACAGTTACAATCTTCTCTTCTCAATGTGACTAAAACCAGATGTGAGACATTCAAACTGACCAATCAACAGATTACAACCTCAACCACTTTGCAAAATGTTTGACAGTTAGAAGTCCCCTGATGTATACACAAGTTGGCCTACAGGCCTTGATCACTATCAGCACCCCTGTGCCTTCAGGAATGCTAAATGGTCCTTTTGGTATTCAAGATATTTTTGAGACAGCAACACAGAAGTTTTGATTATTTTTGACCCTACACCTGATTCCATACACTTGAAGCATATTAATTAGGACAAACCGGGCTTGGCTCTCAGCCTGCCCCCTTGGAAACGGTCCCGATGGATGGACAACAACACAGGTTGCATCAAAGCACTGTACAGTATAATGACAGGGATGTATAATGACGAGAGTGACCAATTTCTTATTAAATGCAGAGACGGTCTCTGTAGTCAATTCAACGATAATCACTAGAAGTTAAGTGTCCCCAACCAAGCAAGCCAGAGGCGACAGCGGCAAGAAACAAAACCCCATGCATACAGAATGGAGAAAAAAAAAACCTTGGGAGAAACCAGACTCAGTTGGGGTCAGTTCTCCTCTGACCGGACGCCCAGCACTTAACTTCCAGTTCAATTTTAAACGCAGCTGTGTCAGGTAGTGTAAATGACTTAGTGTGTGCGTGTGCGTGTGCAATCTGGTGATTGGTCCACGGGCGCATCTAGGTGTTCTGGTCTCTGATGAACATAATCTCTGTGTGCTGATCCACCATCTAGTCTGGATACAAACTGTGAAAACAGATTGAGAAAGAGACAGGACTAATATTAGCATAGATGCCATTCTTTTTACAATGTCACAAGTACATCGTATTGTAGGAGTAGTGTTCCCGGTTCCAGCAAATCTAAGTAATGCAGCCTAAAAATCCTTTAACGGATTTGAATAATAAAAGGTGTGTTGGTGTGTTATGTGTAGGCTAAGTTAAAAAGATGTGTCTTTAATCTAGATTTAAACTGGCAGAGTGTGTCTGCTTCCCGAACAGAGTTAGGGAGATTGTTCCAGAGTTTAGGTGCTAGATAGGAAAAGGATCTGCCGCCCGCAGTTGATTTTGATGTTCTAGGTATTATCAAATGGCCAGAGTTTTGAGAACGTAGCAGACGTGCAGGACTATAATGTGATAAGAGCTCGCTCAAGTATTGAGAAGCTAAACCATTCAGGGCTTTATAGGTAATTAATAAGATTTTAAAATCTATTCGATGTTTGATAGGGAGCCAGTGCAGTGTTGACAGAACCAGGCTAATATGATCATACTTTCTAGTTCTAGTAAGGACTCTGGCTGCTGCGTTTTGGACTAGCTGAAGTTTGTTTATTAAGCGTGCAGAACAATCACCCAATAAAGCATTGCAATAATCTAACCTCGAGGTCATAAACGCATGAATTAATATTTCTGCATTAGAGGTTGAAAGCATAGGTCGTAATTTAGATATATTTTTAAGATGGAAAACGCAGTTTTACAGATGCTAGAAACATGTTTTTGAAGGAAAGATTGCGGTCAAACAGCACACCTAGGTTCCTAACTGATGATGAAGAATTAACAGAGCAGCCATCAAGTGATAGACTGTGTTCTAGATTATTATATGTGGGGTTTTTAGGTCCAATTATTAGCACCTCTGTTTTTTCAGAATTTAGCATTAGGAAGTTACTCATCATCCAGCTTTTTATATCGACTATGCATTCTGTTAGATTCTCAATTTGGTGTGTATCACCAGGCTGCGCTGAAATATAGAGCTGAGTATCATCAGCATAGCAGTGAAAGCTAACACCATGACTCCTGATAATATCTCCCAGAGGTAACATGTACAGGTTGAAAAGTAACGGTCCTAGCACTGAGCCTTGAGGAACTCCATATTTCACTTTTGATCGATATGATACCTCCTCATTTAATGCTACAAACTGATAGCGGTCAGATAGATATGACTTAAACCATGCTAAGGCGCTTCCTCTAATGCCAACATAGTTTTCTAGTCTATCCAAGAGAATGTTGTGATTGATAGTATCGAATGCTGCGCTAAGATCTAATAGCACTAATAACGAGATAAAACCACGATCAGATGATAAATACAATACAAGCCGAGTCTGTCTAAGGTCCAAACAGAACCACTCTATAGACAGCACTCTCCCTCACCACTATTCAGGGGTTTTTATATGGTCGTCACACTACCACGTCACAGTAATATATGGTGGCCTCCTGAAATACCCTTGCTAAATGAGGATCACAGGTGTAAGACAACAGATGTAAAATGCCAAAAATAGATGGGTTTTAAATAGTGGGGTTTTTAGCTTAGGTCTGACTGCAGTTATAATGGTAAACTAAATTATATTGATTTCTTTATATTTTGATTAACAAAACTTCTTCAGATTTTATTAAAGAATTGCTGATTTTACTGACTAACTACTAGTTAGTACTGGCTTACACATAACACATTAATACGCTTTTATTATTCAACCGTGTTAAAGAATTGTTAGGCTGAGTTAATTAGATCAGATGGAATGAGAAACACTGGATGCACACAAAGGATGGCATCTATGCTAATATTTCTTATTCTGTTTCTCAGTTCATGTCCAGACCAGATGGTGGATTAGCACTAAGAGATGCACATCATCGGTGACCAGAACATTTAGATGAGCCCCGTGGACAGATCACCGGTACCAGGCGCACACACACTGTATACACACACAAAAGTCCTTTGCCCAATCTGACATACACTTATAATTGAACTGGAAATTAAGTACTGGGCGTCCGGCCAGAGTAGGACTGGCCCTAAGTTTTTTTTTCTTCCATTTTGTCACAAATGGGGTTTCGGTTCTTTGCTGCTCTTGCCTTTGTTGGCTTAGTTGGGGAGCATTTTTAGGGACTATCATTGATTTGATATCTGCATTTAATTAAAAAAATTAAGTGTTAATCTTGTCATTATACATCACTATCATTGTATTCTCCTATTTGATACAATTCAGTGCTTTGATACAATCTCAACAAATTCTGATTTGTGCCAGTGTAAATACCAGACTAAGATTATTCTGAAACCAAGGCATGGTTATGTGCCTATGATGCTCTCCATGCCGTTTAGAGCACAACTGCACTACACCCCCAGATACTGACCCAGGGCCCAGTCGGAGCATTAAAAGTCTATGTAGAATGCTCTGCTAGGTACAAAAAGACGGATCAGCTTTTTGTATGCTTTGGTACCCGCAATGCCAATACAATGCCCCATGGGAGTATGAGAACATTCAGCAAGAGGCATTGCCTCATTCTGGGCATGGTCTAGCAATGTGACCCTTGCAGAAGTGGCTGGTTGGATCTCGCCGTCTTTCTGGGACTGATCAGCAGGAGAAAGGTGATTTTGACAGACGCTTCCAACAAAGCTCTGTGTGAGGAAACAGAGAACAGCTGGCCTAGAGAGCAGCCTCAAAATCAAATGCCTCAAAATCATAACAGTATGGGAGGCCTGCCAAACTTTTCTGCCACATAGCATTGTAAAGGATTTTTTTACAGAGGTTTAAAAGCAGGAGACTCAAGTAAAAGTAAAAGTCAAAGGAATAGTACATTCAAAAATTAAAAAGGAAGATATTTTGAAAAAGTTTGTAACTGTTTTGGGTCACCATTGACTTCCATAATATCTTTTATTGAAGTCTAAAGTGATCAAAACAGCCTGGTTACAAAATTTTCAACTACTTCTTTAACCTCATTTCTGTCTAAGAATAATATTTAATATGTTAACGAAAGTTTTTTTTATTTTATTTTATTTTTCCTTCCTCTTGTTAGCTTTAATGTTATTTATCTATACCATTTCAATACGTGCATTGTCATACTTTTGTGTTGTTTTGTGTGTGTTTTATTGCAAAATGAAGTTTGTACAAAACAAAGCAAACAACAACAACAAACCCACTGGGAAACTAGTGCTAATTTTTTATTTATATTTAATTTATATTTGTTTATTTATATTTATATTATTATTTTTATATTTTTATTTAGGTTTTTAGTGTGTTTGGGAAATGTGGTGTATAAAGTGCTGTACATTGAAGATAAATGTAAATATTTAAACTAATAACCCTTGTTATTCAGAATTTTTAATACTATTGAAATTGTTTTAGTATAGACATAGAGAATCAATTCTGAGTATCCTGAACATAGAGTGACCTCTGTCAGGGCCATAGCTATGTTGGCAGCACATCAGTGTGAAGGCACAACTGCCCCACAAACAGCATGAGTTCAAGTACTTTCTTACTCCTATTTAATTCACCTGTCCAATTGTGTCCTATTGTACTTCATATTGTAATAATTAAAAAAGAGAATGGGTCTTGATAGAGATCACAGCAAGACAATAAAGAGAGATTCTATTTCTTCCAGTTTTTACTTTTTTTTTCTAATATATTTTACGTGTCATTTGTGTCTATTTCTTGTAAAGAATTTTAGGAAAAACAACTGAAATGCTGTTGATACTAAAATAAAACATAAAAAATAGAAGATACTAAAATGTCATCCCTGTCTCCTGAGTTTAGGAAAAGCAATCCCTGAGAAATATTTTTTCCTATGTGATATTAGATATCAAACATAAGATGTTTAAGATTTAGAAACTATGTAGAACTGACACCTGAAAGACGTCTGTCAAATGTTTGTACACAGCAAATGCTTTCCAGACCAAGAGATCTTTATCTAGAAGGCAACAGTATGCCATTTGGATTGTAGGCATTTTAGTGATGGAGCTGTGTCTTTAAGAGAGACATTGAGTAGGCGTGTGTATGACTGAACTGATGAGGCGTTAACAGCTCCGAGCAGTTCATTTACTGGTACTTTTGGAATCATTAAATTGATGGTGCCAGCGCAAACGGATTACAAATTGGACAACGCGTTTTTCACAAAGATGAAGATGTACGGTAAGTAACAATAAGCACGTTTGATTCGTGCAAGTTTTTAATGATTATGACAGCGATGCTAACATTACAGGGACATTGCTGACATTGCATATTTCATAGCATTGCTTAATGCGTGCAGGTTATTTGGACCTGTCCAAAATTCACTCCTCAAGACATAAATAAACCTTACATAAAATCCACGTCAGCTTTTGTTTTTCAGTGCAGTTTACTGCCTGTTTACACTTTGTGTACGGCCACATATAAATCTGTGTAACACAATCTGTTAATATATTGCATAGATTTATATGTGGTCGTAGACAACGGCGTTCTGTTGTCTTTCGCTTGTCGGTTGCAAATCAGCGATTGGATGTAATGTGAAATTTAAGATGACACAATGGCGTTCATATAAGAATGCTATTCGTTCACTTCTGCGTCTGTGTTTCCAAATGTGAATATACATAATGATTATTATTAACAGTTCTATTGCATTCTTTATGCAAATTCATCAAGGGTGTTGTTTTGCCGGTGTTGTTTAGTGTAACGTTAGTTGTCTTTGTATTTTATTTCGTGGCGAGTAGTCGCTGTTTCTCTCTTTCCACATAGGAAAAGTTATGCTATTTTAATTTTCTGTTACCAAATAAACTACAGTACTCATATGATATCATTTTTGTTTGTTTCCCATTTCCATCATTACGCTAATTTATTGCCAAAATATTGCGGATGTGTGTATATGCGTTTTCTTTTATGTATTTGCAGAATCTTGTGTTGCATTGTAAGTTGCCGTATAACTGTAATATGCGAGGCCTTGATAATAAAAGCATTTAGATTTAGTGACAGCGAGATTTGTGCCGACCAGCTTAGGCTATTCACTAACATCTGGATGTTGTGCTTCTGGCTGAGATGTAAGTAAGGTGAGAGAAGGCGGGTGTGTTGCTGGCTGCTTTCTTAAAGTGAGCGCATCTCCTTGATACCTGGCATATTGATGTATAAGGATTTTGACCAGCAAACTTTAAAATATAATTTTTTTTTTTTTTAGTTGGTTTAGTTTTTTTTTTCTTTTCATCTAATTGAATTGGTCATAGCCTTAAATAATGCCATGCCATGATTTATATTTAAATTGATTAATTTACTTAAAATTTTTAGATGTTCTCAGTAATTAAAGTATTTGCATTTCTTTTGAGTTTTGTAAATAACAATGTCATTATGTCATAATGTCATTATTTTTATTTTTTAAGAATAGAACTAAAATGGAGTGTAAATAGACTGTAATAGATCAAATAAAGATGGAAGAGATTTGAGTTGGGCAGGTCATTCTACCAGGAGTGATTTAATTAAAAAAATAATGAAAGTGATTTTGTACCTCTTTGGGCATAGTAGAGCAGCTGTCACTTGCATAATGCAAGTTTCTACAGTGTTGCCAATTTAGCAATTTTGTAGCTAGATTTAGCGGCTTTCACACCAATTTTGAGACTTTTTTTCAAAGGTTTAGGGACAAATATAGCAACTTCTTGGACAAACCTTATTTAAGTTCTCACCTTGCCTACTGATCTATATTCATCTTTATATAGACTGGTGAATTTCACATCATGATGTCATTTAGTGACATTTATTTACTAGTTTTAGCTACTTTCAATTAAAAGTGTTGTTTGAATTTTTTCTCTGAAGACTCTGAGACCTAATGTTTAATATGATAATAATCTGCTGTCTTTATATGTTGGAACACTGTCTTGAGAACATGATGTGTGGCATAAAAATGCTATGGTTTGTCAAATTAAGGGCGGGCGGGTCTTTGTGAAGGGAGAATTTAGAGTAGCAGAAGTTTGCTGAATCAGGTTCTGAGATCAAATCATGAACATCTTTCAGCAGAAAATTACATCTGGAATTTGTTCTTGATTTCAGTGTCAGAATTAGCATGCTGCCTTTGGCAATATATTACTTTCATTGTGCAAATATTGGACATAAACTTCTCCCAAATTACATAAAAATGTAGTCCATGTTAAAATCCTAAAGTATTTTGTGTTTATAAACAATTTCATTAATGTAAAAACAAAAAAACAAAAACAATGTGGAACATACATATTTCTATAATGGAAAATACTCTGCAGTGGTTGCATCACATGACATTTGGTTACACCACATGGCATTTTCAAATTCAATTAAAATTTAAAAGCACAGAATTAGCCACCAAAACAAAACAAGTTAGCTTTTCAGAAAAGTCACTATAAAATGCTTATAGAAATAACCAATAGAATAATAATAGAAATAATATTCATTCTTTTTGTGAGGTAATATACCACATGATATCTAAATGTGATAACTACATAACATCCAATAGACTATTCCTAGTTTCTTGATTGTTTGCCGCCTGCTCTGACCCTTGCTTGTTTATTGGTTGTACTCTTTTGGCTTTCCTGGATTGTACTGTTTTGTTGGTGTTTGACCCTGCATGTTTTGACTACTTCTATAATAAAGTCTGCATTTGGATCCCCAACTCTGTTGTCAGTCTCAGTGTTGAAGTTTGATTATCCATCTACCATCACAATCGATATATAAAGTTATGCTTTATAGTTTATTGTGCTGAATATAAATAAATCCATGTAGCACATCATTACTTGAAGTTATTGACAAATAAGAGTAAAGAAACATACATTAATTAAAAAGATAATAAATAAATAGTTGGACATGCTTGGTGTTAAATAGTCTTAAAGGATTACTTCACCCCAAAATTAAAATTTTGTCATTAATTACTTACCTCCATTTTGTTCCAAACCCGTATAAGCTTATTTTGTCTTCAGAACCCAATTAAAGATATTGACTGCCAAGGACTGTCAAAAATAGTCCATCTGCCATCAGTGGTTCAATCTGAATTTTGTAAAAGACTAGAAAACGTTTTAGACACAAAGGAAAAAACTACTTTATTCGAGGACTCTAGAGTGCAACTAATTTGGTGCGACTAAAAATATTGTGAGGTCACACAGATGCGATTAGCTGTTTGAAGGGAAAAAAGTCTCTGTGACTATGAAAGTCTCTCTGTAGTTCAACACTGTTGCACACATTAGACACATATTGTGGTCTAAACCAATCAGAGATAATGAAGGTGAACCCCCCCTCTTTGATCGGCCGTGGTCCAGATATTCCCGTATGTGTGTGTAAATTAAAATGCTTGTGCTGCAGTCAGGCAGAGAGGGGAGTAGCCTAGGCACATTAGATAAAAGAGAGTGGATGAAAAGAACGATTGACAACTAAGAATGTTAAGTTAAGGCCTGATCTGTCAGAAAATAGCCAATGCTCCCCATAAAAAGTTTATGTCAAGCCCTGGTCCAGAGACAACATCAAGGCCCAGGTGTACTTCACTTTCCGTGTTTCTGTGTCTCACGTACAACAGACTACCGCACAAAGTATACTCAATTGCGAATTAGTGTGGACGGATGAGCTTGACAAAGCAATACCACATACTTGACGCTCTTGCAGTATTCTTATCGACTTCTCGACTTGAACTTGAATCACTCAGTAACTTCTGTAACTTTAATAAGTAATTGTAATACAACTTTTATAAGCACTGTAAAATACTGTTTAGGTAATTTTTATAATTCTATCTAATGTTCTCTCTGAGAGATAAGCCCCCCTAAAGATGAAATCTTAGAGCCAGAGCCTACTAAAATGAAAAGAGGGAAAGTGTATACATTTCAAAGATAGTGTCTTAACCAGTTTCCCTGGTTAATTTAGATTTTCTTTTTATTTGATTAAATTAAATTTAAAGCTCAGTAAAGCACTTTTTCAGTAAGTTAACCTCCTCTGTGTCTCACTGCATCAAACTCAAACTGCTTATGCTGTTCTTTATCAGCCACAACACATGGATATGTTTTCTACAAGTATTTTGCACTTTGATTTGAATGAGAACAGTGTATCCCTGTGGCACAGCTTACACAGAAGAGTGTATGTAGTTTGCGTCCAGTGGACAGTTTGCGTTCAGACAATGTATTTTATACTTTTCTAGGCTTTGACAGTGTTCATTACATGGCAGTCAGTGAGACAGTCAAAAACCTCCTGTTTTCATTCAGAATATCTTAAATTGTGTTCTGAAGATGAACAAAGCTTTAACGTGTTTAGAAGGACATAAGTGTAAGTGAATAATGACAAAATTTTAATTTGGGGGTGGAGTAACCCTTGAAGTAAATGCAAACAAAAAAAAAAAGTCACATACAACTTGGATGGTGTCACGGTTGCGCTTTTCGGGACGGAGGACACGACGCTTAGAATAAACTTAAATGGATTTAATCTCAAAAAGGTAATAAAAAAAAAAAAAAAAAAAAAAATAAGGATACAAAGGGATGCAGGTAGAACAGGCAGGCAGGATAAACACAGGGGTAGACATTGGGTATAGACCTTGACGCTCGGACAAACAGAACTCAAAACACAGGACTTAAATACACAGGGTAATTGACGAGACACAGCTGATGACAATAACATAATTAACACAGAGGGAAGGCAGGGCACAGGGAGCACATGGCATGAAACGAAAACACAAACACAGAGTCCAGAGATGTGACAGATGGCCTGAAGTTGAGTACATTCACAGCTAATTTTAAATTTTTGGGTAAACTACCCCCTTGAAAGTGACACAAGGCTAATCTGTGTCTTAAATGTTAATAAACAACAAAAATCAAAAAGAAAATTACTCAATGCTCTTGACTGAATTCCTTTTTAACCCTTATTGTGATTTTCGTTTGAGATGTACACTTAAGGTCTTGGGGTCTCTAGAGATCCCAGACAACAAAATGTAATTTTGTAACAAAATTGTATTATTATTATTATTAATTTATTTTTATTTAAAATTCACTTTAAATAAGACCCATATTTTTAACTTTGATTCATGAGATTAATATGAATCACTTGACATGATTTAGTGTAAAATGTTTGCCTATCTTTTAGAAAATGCAGTTTTAAAATTAAGAATTCTCACTTTTACAGTAGATGGCTGCAGAGCTTCACTGAAAGATATCTTTATATAGTTATTTTTGGAAAACATAATTTGTGGGTCAAAAAGACCCAGAAGGCCACAAAAGGGTATATATTTGATTCATACTGCAAAGATATACACTTGATTATAAAAATGATTTTGCCTCAGCATACTTTACATAGTTTTGTAATTTGCTTCCTTGTTTTTATTTTTAATAACCAAAATAAAAGGACACATTTTTGAATTGAAAAATGTATCTGTTTTTATGTGCTTGTGAGTCTACAGCCTAAAAGCTTTCTCATGTATAACACGCATAAAAAAAACCCATAATCTTCCCCTTGTAATGTCTTCCAATGAGGAGCATTTATAAACCTTTGTATAACAAAAGGGAACATAATTTTAACTTCACAAAATAAATTAAATGTTTGATAACAAAACAATATATTCTGTACTGTAACAAAGGCTTGATTGATTACCAATGTTTTAGCCTAAATATATTTTAGAAGTATATTTTAAGAATAAAATATCTGAGAAGAACACATGAACATTGTCACCCGTGTGGTAAGTAAGCACGAGAGAGCACACAACTAGCATAAATGAAAATAAAGAGTTTTAATCTCCTCAGAGAAAATAAAAATACGACAAAATCACACGCAAATAAAGACGAGATTGGACAACATGAACTCAAAACACAGGACTTAAATACACAAGGTAAATCACAAAATTAACAAGACACGGCTGCAGACAATAATACAATTAACACTTTAACTAAAGGCAGGGCACACAGAGCACATGACAGGAGACAAAAACAATAACAAGAGTCAAGAGAAGCGACAAACATATTGTCACAACTATTATTAGTATTTATTGTCTTCATTCAAACATACTTTCTTCTTTGGCAATAGGCAATAGTACTGTATTTTACAAGACAATTGCATTAATTCATTTGCATTAATTAATTCCCCTGGTTATTCCGCTGTTCACCGGTTTTGTGGAGTGTATAGTGGCTTCGTGGACATTATTGGCATTGCTTCTCTGACATCTGTCATTAATTAGCAACTTGACACAATATACAATATCTCTACAATGTTCTCGCATTGAATCACAGCTTGTAGTTACAGTCTCTTGTGCCTAGCTGGCATGTGTTTGCTGAAGAGATTTGTCTGCTGTAAAATCTGGACGTGTTTATAAATAGGATCCAAGTTCTATACTAGAAACACACTGGATCCCTTTGTCTCCGCACCACTGGTCGCCTGCCTGCTTTACAATGGCCTGTGCACATTGCTATATGTTATGCTGGGTACACACTAAAAGATTTTTTTTAGATGTTCAAAATGCATGTGACCACAAACATGAGGAAAATAATCGTAGAATTAACCGTTTTGCTGCTATAGTGTGTGATGTCCTCGGCCCCCACCCCATACATTAGGATTTCTGATCGAAAATATTAAATGTTGAATGTTTGCAATCAGGTGCCTCAATGTTTTACCAAGCAGATTCAGTCATTATTAACACATCTCACATCACAGAAATGTCTAATAATATAAAACTCTTGAGGATTGTCAGAAAGGGAGAAATTCCTTAATCAGCCCGATTGTCTTGTGGTGTGTACCAAGCATTAGTGGTACAGTGTAATGGTTCATAACTCATCTGGTGTTGTGTTTATGCAGAAAGTGTGGCCCTTTTTTAGTATTAGCTAAGTAGAAGTCACATCATTTATTTAATGATAACAAATAATTAAAACTTAATAATTAAAAAAGTGTGCATTTTTTTAACACCACAACTAATTTTATTTGGAAAAGCACATGAGTGCTTAAAAGTAAAACAGTGAAGGTGCATGATCCAGCTGATGTAAGATGAAAACATTGTTTTATCCTGACAATTTTTTTTAAGCCATGATTTTCAGGTCAGTTCAGTACCAAAAAACACACAAAAAAACTCCTGTACACTGGAGTAAGAAAAATATATGTTTGAATGATAAACCTGAAGACAATCAATATTTAACTGTGACAATATATAGTTAAATATATAGTTTGTGTTCTTCAAGCCATCTGTCACGGGTGTGATAAGCAGGAGAGCTCACAACGAACATAAATGAAAATATATGAAATAAACAATATAAATACAGGCAGGTAGACAGGCAGGTAGACAGGCAGGCAGGACAAAATCACACGCACATAAAGACGCAGAGATTGGACAAACGGAACTGAAATCACAAGACTTAAATACACCAGGTAAAACACTAAATTAATCACACACAGCTGAAGACAATAAACTAAATTAGGTCACCACGGAACACATGGCACACGACAAAAACAATAACAAAGTCCAGAGAATGTGACACAATCTCAGATATTTTCATAATTAAGTATTTTTATATATAAAGTATATTTATAATCCATTCCTAATCGATCTTATCCTTAATCAACAGGTTTAGAAATGCTTCTCATTGCAAGTCATTGCAAGGAAGATGTTTGAGTTGTTGTCCATTTTGCAATATATAAGCCAACTCAACCTAACCAGGTCCTTGCCTCAAATTTGTGATTTTGCTAATGATTTTTCTGAAGAAAGATAAACATGTATAGTGATAAAATACAAAATAATTAATTTGTAAGATGTGTGTGAATATTTACTGAATAATTTTAACCTTGAATTCAGAGCCAAATAATGTTTAATTACTTTTAAACAGAGATTACCAGGTCTGTTAGTATTGACTTTAGTGAGTTTTTTTCTACCAAGTTTACATACCTGTAAATCAAAAAAAGTATTAAAGATATCTTAAAGCCTTTTTAGATAGTAGGTTATAACAAATACATTTCAGGCCCTATATGATTGAGTTACAGAGACACTGGAATTTTAATATGGCTCCAGGAATGAATTGTTAATTTGTAAAAATGTTCACTGGTCAAAAAAAAAAACAAATGTGGGTCACTGTGCAAAAATATGATACTCTTTTTCTTTTGAAGAGAAAAGTCTGAAAAACACACCTCTATTTTCATCATTATCTCTTTTCCTTATGTCAAAACGACTAAATTGAATGCACCTGTTTGAATGCCATAAATATTTTTTCCAAAATTTGCAAATCAAGTCACCTTTATTTAGGCTACATAAATAAAAGAGTGGAATAGTCAAACAGGCAAGGTTCGATAACAATAGCTGAGATAACACAGGGCAGGCAGAGGCGAAAGCAGAGTCAGAGCAATGGTCGAGGCAGGCAGACAGAATCAGAGTCGAGGTACAGGCAATAGAGTCAATGGGTAGGCAGCAAATAATCGGCGCGAAATGAAAACACGGAACAAGGTCAAACACAGGAAGACAACAATAGAACAAACACTTAGAATTACCAGCCGGATAAGACTTCACAATGAGTACAATCTGGTAGCAGCTTGTATAGTAGTCTAATGGGGTACACCTGGGCAAGTAATCAGGGCTGGGAAATGGCATGATGGGAAATGGAGTTCTGAGGACTAATATTCTGGGGAGGGTTCCCTCGGTGGCAAAAATCCGGAGAGAGCCACAGAGGCGCGGTTCATGACAGAGCCCCCTCCCTGCAGCGGCTCCTGAAACAAGGAATGACTCTACACTGAGGTCTTCCCCAGGGCGGGGTACTGGCCTGTCCGGATGATCCCGAGGGAAGTCAGTAGTTAGAGAGGATCCAGGATATCCTGGGCATTAACCCAGGATCATTCCTCTGGGCCGTATCCCTCCCAGTCCACAAGGTATTGTAATACCCTGCCTTGGCGTCACGAGTTGAGTAACTCCAGTCCTGTTGGTTGGAATGGCAGTAGGACCGTAAGAACCGGGTAAATTCGTCCATCTTAGCAGGCCACTGCCCTTCTTGGTCAGAGAGGTGAGAGGTGCGGCTGTAGTGCCGTAGTTCTGAATAAATCTCCCGGTAGAAATTGGCGAACCCCAAGAAATCGCTGCATCTCCTTCAAAAAGTCCTAGGATTGAAGCCAGTGGGCGACAGCATGAACCTTACCCTCCTCCATGGTAACTCCTTCAGAACTGATGATGTATCCGAGAAAAGAGACTTGGGTCTGGTGAAATTCGCATTTTTAAACTTGGCGTAGAGCTGATTCTGGATGAGGCGTTTCAGGACAGCTCTAGCGTGCTTCACATGGACCGGCATACTAGGTGAGTACACAAGGATGTCATCCATGTGAACAATAACAAACTGGTTGAGCATATCTCGGAATATTTCATTGATGAATGCCTGGAACACAGAAGGACTGTTGGAGAGCCTGAACGGCATAACCAAATATTCATAGTGCCGGTGAGTGCGTGGAGAGGCTGTCTTCCACTCGTCCCCTTCACAGATTCTGATAAGGTTATATGCGCTGAGTGAAGTATTTGGTCTCCCACGCAGTTGTTCGAGGCAGCCGGTACCAGGGGCAGGGGATAGCGCATTACTTTACAGTGATGTCGTTCAAACTGCGATAGTCAATACATGGTCGAAGTCCTCCGTCTTTTTCTTGTGTGAAGAAGAAACCGCTGACACTGGTGAGGTTGGTCGAATGAAGCCTTTTGCCAACTCCTCCTCGATGTAAGCCTTCATAGCATCTGATTCAGGTTGAGATAGGGAACACACGGCCTATAGGGTAGGGACAGCGCCAGGTAGAAGTTTAATGGCGCAGTTGTAGTGATGGTGTGGTGGCAGCTTTGGCTTCACTGTTCACTGAAGGCAGTCTCTAGATGTTGATATTAAAGTCGAAGTATGCATGCATGGGCCTGATGATGAAAGTTCATGTGCAGAGGCGGTTCATGACACTAGTTTTGACGTAGATAGTGATAAGTGAGATATCAAGTACATTGGTGGTTATAGGAAGTGTTCCTGGTTTCTGTTAAGCTAATTAATGCAGCTTAACACTGTGTCCTAAATACTCATGAAACAACAAAGATTCCAGGAACAAGCAATTTGACTATCCACACTAAGCGTGATACACCATTGTAGCATAACAGAATCAAATATCTGCAGTCAGTCAGAAACATGTGTGGACAGCTCTCTCTGGAAGTGCCCTTCACTTAAAATACCTAAATATAAAGGACTTGTAACAATCCTTTACAACAGATATGAATATTTGAATTTTGTTAGTGTGTCATGTGTAAGGTTACACATTTACATATCAATCAATCAATCAATCATTTTTATTTATATAGAGCTTTTAACAACACAGGTTGTATCAAAACACTGAACCGTATAAAGTAAAAGAAAACAATGATAGGGATGTATAATGGCGAGATTTGAACAATTTGTTATTACATGAAGTTAAATGTCCCCAACAAAAAGCAAGCCAGAGGCGACAGCGGCAAGGAGACAAAACCCCATCCATACAGAATGGAGAAAAAAAAACCTTGGGAAAAACCAGGCTCAATTGGGGCCAGTTCTCCTTTGACTGGACGCCCAGCACTTAACCTCCATTTCAATTTTAAATGCAGCTGTGTCCAAATAGTGTAAATGACGTGTGTGTGTGTGTGTGCATCAGGATCTGGTGATCTGTCCACAGGCGCATCTAGGTGTTCTGGTCTCTGATGAACATAATCTCTGTGTGCTGATCCACCATCTAGTCTGGATACAAACTGTGAAACAGATTAAAGAAAAAGAAACAAGGCAAGGCAAGGCAAGTTTATTTATATAGCACATTTCATACACAATGGTAATTCAAAGTGCTTTACATGACAGGAAGTTAAATAACAATAAAAGAAATTAAAATAAAATAAAAACACTGATTTAAGATAAATTAAATTTAAGCAAAGAGATTGATTTAAAACAGTTTAAAATAAAAGAAGATAATACATAGAAGCAAACAGTTCGGACGCAGCACAGTGCTCATTCTGTAAATGCACAACTAAACAGATGAGTTTTGAGTCTAGATTTAAAAGTGACTAATGTTTCAGCACATCTGATCTCTTCAGGAAGCTGGTTCCAGATCACGAGCAGCATAATAACTAAAAGCAGATTCTCCTTGTTTGGTGTGAACCTTTGGTATTTCTAACTGACTTGATCCTGGTGATCTGGAGTGGTCTGTTAGTGTATAAATCAAGTGATCATATCTGCGATGTATTTAGGTCCCTGAAGTCCATTGAGTGATTTATAAATGAGTAAAAGTGCTTTAAAATCAATTCTAAATGTCACTGGAAGCCAGTGTAAGGACCTGAGGACTGGTGTGATGTGCTCTGATTTTCTGGTTCGAGTCAGAATCCTGGCAGCAGCATTCTGGATAAGCTGCAGCTGTCTGATGGTCTTTTTGGGAAGGCCAGTGAGGAGACCATTACAATAGTCCACCCTGCTGGTGATGAAGGCTTGGACTAGTTTCTCCAGGTCTTGCCTGGGCACAAAACATCTGATTCTTGCAATATTTTTAGGTGGTAGTACGCTGATTTAGTCACTGCTTTGACATGACAGCTGAAACTAAGGTCGGTCTCTAGAATCACACCAAGATTCTTGACTTGCTTTTGGTTGTTTGACCCTTGAGTCAAGGTATGCATTCACCTTGTGAACTTCATCTTTATTTCCAAACGCAATGACCTCAGTTTCTCTCCCTTGTTTAACTGAAGAAAATTTTGGCACATCCAACTGTTGATTTCATCAATGCATTGGCAGAGTGGAGTTAATGGGGCTGTAGTCATTTGCTGATAAAAGCTAGGTAAATCTAGGGTGTCGTCAGCATAGCTGTGATAGAGCAATTTGATTCTTTCTCATTACAATTTGATTCTTTCTCAAACAAGACTAATATTAGCATAGATGCCGTTCTTTTATGATGTCACAAGTACATAGTGTTTTATGAGTAGTGTTCCCGGTTCCAGCTGATCTAATTAATGCAGCCTGAAAGTCCTTTAATGGATTTGAATAATAAAAAGTGTGTTGGTGTGTTATGTGTAGGCTAGGTTAAAAAGATGTGTCTTTAATCTAGATTTAAACTGACAGAGTGTGTCTGCTTGCCGAACAGAGTTAGGAGATTGTTCCAGGTTTAGATGCTAGATGAGGAAAAGGATCTGCTGGCCACAGTTGATTTTGATATTCTAGTTATTATCAAATGTCCAGAGTTTTGAGAACGCAGCAGCAGACATGCAGTTTGTTTATCAAGCGTGCAGAACAACCACCAAAAGAAAGCAACCACCAATAATCTAGCCTAGAGGTCATAAGCGCATGAATTAATATTTCTGCATTAGATGTTGAAAGCATAGGTCGTAATTTAGATCTATTTTTAAGATGGAAAAAACACAGTTTTACAGATGCTGGAAATATGGTTTTCAAAGGGAAAGATTGCTGTCAAACCCAGCACACCTAGGTTCCTAACTGATGATGAAGAATTTACGGGCAGCCATCAAGTGTTAGACTGTGTTCTAGAATATTACATGTGGGGTTTTTAGGTGGTCACTTTTAGGTTTTTATTCACTCACTTATAGTCTCAGTTCACACCTGTCCTGCATGTCTCTGAATTGTGAAAGAAAGACCCATAGAAAACCAACTTTAAAACAAGGAGAACATGCAAATTCAATACACAGAAGCACAGCTGGGACTCTGTACATACAGTACCTCACATTATACTTGGACTGATTATTCTTTTTATTATTATTATAATATTTTTTTTTAATCTGCCATAACAAGCATTGTTCAATACTGAAGCTAACATTTTCAAATCTGTTCACACACTCTCAAATCTGTTCCACACACCAAACTGAATTATTCGTTGCTTTCAGACAAAATGCATGCAACTGGCCACATTTTTCATAATTCTGCAATCACTTTTTGTCAAATTATACTCCATAACTTAAAAACACTATACCATTGCAGCACATTTTTTCAGATGCTACATACTGCTTTCAAAGCTGGATAGCACGTTCACGTCAGAAACGATGACAACTGATCCATTTCTGCAGGAATTATATTAAAATATAAAATCTAAGCAAGAATATTTATTATAAAATTTAATGATAATTATTCACCACAAATTATCACAATTTAATAAACACAACTTAACTGCACAATTTTTGCTGGAAGCTGAGTGCAGATTTTTGTCATATTTTTGTCATTTTTCTTTCGTCAAATGTCTGTCTTGTCTTTGCACATGCTCTCACAGACACTTAGCATCCATCCTTACATTCCATACATTTCCCACAGTAGCTTGTCACATATGAGATATGAGTCTGAGCCTTTCTGTGTCAGGATGACCAGTCTTCCTCACACCATTTCATGTTCACACACTCACCTGCACTGAGTCTTCAAGTCTACAGTCTTCATGCCACAGAGAACATGCAAAATCCAGACAAGAAAGGTTTCCTGCACCTATCATTGTATTCTCCTATTTAAGAAACTCTTGCCAGTGCTTTAATACAATCTACCATATAGTTAAAAAGTGCTATATAGCCAAAGAAAGTGATTGATTGATTAAAAAAGGAAGCATCGTAAAAGTATGCTTGAGTAAAGCTGCATGATTTCATACCAGTAAACCAGCAAGCACCATTCTATGTTATCTAGTGTTAGATAACTTAAGATACATAACATAGATGTAACATTTGCAACTTGTATCTGCTGGAAAACATTTACACGCAGCTGAGGGAGAATAAAAACTCAGTGATTAAGCACTTTTATGCAGTGCACTGGGTCCACAGGCAACAGACACAGTATCCTATAGATTTCACATTCTAAAAAAGTTGTCATTAGAGAATCTGCGATAGCGTAAATGCCAGTGAACTTGTACGTTACACACTATAGTGAGATAAGTGAATACTATGTAAATGCATAGATATTATATAAAGTGCAGATAAATTATCTTAAAAGCACCTCCATGCCCTTATTCACCTTATGTACCTATTTACAGTCACAAATTTGATTTGATGATCAGACTGTTATATCATTTCAGTTTTATCTGATTAGTTGTTCAGCCTCTTCAAATGAATTTTAATAATTTTATATTTTAGCTAATTATTAGCTTTATCCAACTGATGGACCCTCTGCAGATAGTTTATGCATATGATAGAAATTTGCCAAATTAAAAAAAACTGAGCAGAGGCATAAACATCCCAGGATGAACAAGGCTCTTAACAAACACTGTTTTAAAGGATATTAGAAGTTGAAACTGGATTATGCTTGAGATGAGAATGATTGAGTGAGTGAAATAAATCTAATGTTGGCAAGCCATCCTAAAACCAGCATACTGTAGAGTCACGTTACCAGAAACCAGAAAGAACCCAACATGCACAGCTGGTTTCAATCAGCACTTAAAAAAGAAAGCTCAAACCCATAAGCTCCCTCATCTGAGATATCTCTCTTTCTCAGTGTTGACTACCCTCTATGTCTCTCCATCTCCCTCTGACTTATAATCCCAATATTAATTCATTTTCTCCTTGTAATACCTATGACCTTACCCATGTCATTATA